>NC_053041.3:49501001-49796564 GCF_002575655.3 Aegilops tauschii subsp. strangulata | reverse complement strand
AATACAACTGTTCAGTACGTCTGAATTTGGATGTATTAAAGACTGATTTTTCTGAAGTACGTTTGGGTCTGCTTGTGGTGCAGCCAGGACGTCCCGTAGGCCCAGATTCGTGGCAGTGGCAGAGTAGGTGTGTTGAGCACTGAATGGAGATGCTGGTCTCGTGTTTTTGTCAGCATCCGGCCGGACGCATGCGGAACAGCGGAAGGACTCTATGACTCGGTGAGTATCCAGCAATATGTTAGTTGGGAGCCACCCAGCCTCCTCACCGCTCGGCGCTCCTGGCCGTTGGATCGGTTTTTTTATGCATTCTGAGCCGTCCGATCACGCCCTCAGATGATATCGGCCGTCGGATCAAGAAGCGACACTGCTACAATGAATAGTAGCTTTCATTCGATTTTTCTTACTGACTTTCCTTACTCCAGAATCACTTTGCTGTCCCACTGATGTGTGGGGTCACTCGCTGGTGGGCCGCGCCGGTCAGCGATTGTGGTTGGGAGTGTGTACTGTGCAGCACGCGGCCTCCGTCAGCGGGCTAATATCCCGTGCCACCGCCGATAATACCGAGCCCCGCCGAGGGCAGTTTCGTCACTTCACATGTCCGGGCCCGTGACGTGTCCGGCGCCGGTTGGCTGGAGAGTGCATGGGGTGAGGGCGCCTGTCTCCCTTCCTCCCGATCTCACTCCGCCAATCCCCTCTCTTCCTCCTGTCTCCCCATGGCGCCGCCGCCCCTGCCTCCTCACCTCCCGTGGCCCGCCCTCCCCGCCGCGTCTCTTCTCTCCATCGCCAGTCGCGGAAGCCGCTGCGCTCCTCTTCCTCCCTAGCCGCACCGCGCGGGAGGGCAAGAAGTTGACCCGAGGTCACCAGCCTCCGATCCGACGTGCGAGGCGCCCAGAGGCTGCCTCCGGTCAAATACAGCCGCCTCCCGCGTCGTCATCGTCCAGCACGAGTTTACCTCGCCGTCGTTCTCCTCCAAGTGTCCCGTGCGAGACGAGCCAGCCAGATCCATCGCATCCATCCCTGCTCGTCGGCAGCAGGTGGCTATCCGCCTCGTGCAGCCCAACACGAGGAGGGACGGGACGGGAGCGAGGCGACGGCGAGGTTTCTCTCGCTCTCACCCGTTCTTCTCCTTGCGCATCCTATCCCCGTCCTCACGCTGCCGCCTCCGTCCCTGTCGCCCTTCTCTAGAGGCGGCGGCTGGCGCTGGCGTCCATGAAGGAAGGATGGAGGAGCAGGCTCGATTGGAAACACTATAGCTCCAATTCCTCCGCTCGTCTCTTCCTCCCTCCCTCTCCTCTCTTCCCACATCTCCCAAATCGGAAAGAGGACCAAATACGATTCTTTGTACGAATCGACCGGTGGCGGGAACACACAACGCACAAGAGGTGGCGTCATAGCTCCCTCTTCTTTGATGGGCATCCGTTCCAGCTCCAATCCCAGCAGGTAACATCCCCTTTCTGTCCTACAGTTTTCCTCATGATTAGCACTGCAAAATTCCCGATCTTTGAATGTATGCCCCATGCTGATTAGATTTGTTGTTTTTTTCTCTTCATGGAATTCTACGGTGCTGCTTATTATTCATCCATCTCTTCTCATGTTAGTTCCTGGTACATGAAATGCGTTCTTCTCGCACAATTTTACGGAAAAGGTGTGATGACACCCGGGAGTCCCTTTTACTGATTGTCTCTCTGATAAATGGGAGAAAATTGTTGTCTGAAATGCATTTTGTTGTGAGTTTCCATGACTTCATAGCATGGACCTTCCAGTTAGAACAGTACGAGTCTCAACCCCAAATTGATTTTTTTTTAAATTGTGTTTACGAATGTATCTCTTTGGAATTTGCACGGCTGTTCACTCCAAAAAGTGCAGTTACGCAATATCCGACCGATTGTGCCTTGGGCGCAAGCCGCGCAACCGACCTCTGATTCAGGCACCAAGGCAGCATCAAAGTCCTGAAATTTTATGGTGTAGCGCACATATACCTACACGCATCCACAACAAACACGCGCTAGAGATTTTCGGAGCGATGGTAGCCTCGTGTAGAGTCGACAGATTAGTCTACCACTGGTTGTGCAGGCATCCGTGTAGTAGGGATAAATATGGCACATTGTGTAATTGTGTTGATCATGGGTAAGTGGCAATGCATTATGATGTAGTCATTGGAGTTCTCTTTTGGGCTTTTATTTAACTTTTGATGTACAATGTTTACAACTACCCAAAAAGTTAAGCTATGTGTGACGTGATTCATAACTAAGCATGGTCTAATGTTTTCAGGGCAATGACATGGACCATTCCATTTGGAGAGGCTCATGCTGCCCAGATTTCGTTAAGCAAGCCATCTATGTCCCAAAGTTGAGGACCGTTTGGAGAAGAGGCCACCCAGGTAACCTTATCCAAGCTGAAACACTAATTTAATCACTATTTAGTTGCCGTACTTGCGTTCCTAGATGGATCTTTTGAGATTCCACAACTTTGATATTCTTACTTGGGATCATTTGATATGTGCCGTTGAAAATAACAGAACGGATCGTTCCTAGATGAATTCTTAGCTGATTTCATTGGGCTTCTCCCTTTACGCCAATATGAAATATATTAGCTGCAGTATATAGTCTAGGTTCATTCTAATGCGACTAAATGAGATAAAAATACTACCTGCTTATACCACTCGAGTATCCACCGTTAGGACGTTATGATCCCTGCGACCACAACATAACCTTTTGACTTATTAGCCTTGTGTCTTGATTAGTATGTCCTAATATCTCTGACTACAGAATACTGACAATATGGCATTTGTTAGTCATTTCCAATATATTAATCCAACAATTACAGCATAGCCTGATAGGAATTCTTATCTTTCGCACATTCTTTGGTTCAATTTTGAACTTGGTTGTTTTCAAGGTTTTGCTGCCATGCATCCACGGGATGGTTTGCCCATTTTGATTACACATGTGGAAAGCGGGTGGCGCATGTCAAGCTGCGGGAAGCTCAGGGCACGATCATTAGCTTCACCTGCATCAATGCAACTATAAGTATCTTTGAATTTGTACTCTATTGAATACAATCTCAAGTGTATATTTTCTTCTGACATGTTTATCTGCTGTCTTTTGTAAGAATAAGATCAATATCAGTAACATGTTTATCTAATTCGGTTTGTGTGGTTTAAATATTTCAGTATAACAAGCATAAGATCACGAATCATGTATTTTGCATATCCAGCTGATGATGATGATGGCAACAATGTTGACCTTTTTGGAAAGGAAACCGAAGAGGAGAAGAAGGTAGCTGAAGAGCATGCTGCCGAAGTGAAGGGTTCTGGCAAGAAGAAAGAATGTATGTTATCCTACATTCTTTTTATTTTTACTCTCTCATTTATAGCTTTGCACTGAATTTTATTGCGAAGCATGTCTATTTGTTACATGGTCTTTAGCAATAGAAGAGTTTTAAAGGTTTTGGGTTCAGAGCACCTTTCCGTGTTGTTTATCTGATTTTTGTGATTTCTGATGCTCAGGTCAAGGCAGACTTGAAATGTGGCCACCTTTGTCTGGCCAATGGTTTTGTAGACTTTCAGTATCCGGCGTCCGCCGCCGGTTTTGTTCCAGCTCAACCAGGATCTTCTCGGCCCTGCTCTAATGTTGTGAAAACTCATGCATGACGACAGACGCCTCCATGCTCCAGCTGCCGCAGCCTGCAGGTAGCCTCTCCGTTTTTGTTTCACAACCGTTTTGCTTGCTCTGCTAAAGTGTTACGCGTGTGTTTGGCTGCTTGCTATTTGCAAAGAAATTGTATGATTGGTAGCAGGGTGTAGCAACAGCCAACATTCGGTTGGCTCAATCCCAGCAACAAATTTCTTTGTTACTCTATTATGTTCAACCATATGTTTATATCTTTCTGGTGATGCATTTGGTTTCTAAATAGATATTTCTTTGGAATACAAAGCGCGGGGGGGGGGGGGGGGGGGGGGGGACCTTTTTCGGTAATAGATATTTGAAAATAAGTACATTGATCCTCGGTGGTGAGAAGATTTACTACAAGTCCAGTTTCTTTAGTGTTGCAGAAAAAGTTGACTACTGAATAGTGATGCGTACTAGACACAACTTAATTGATTCCTATTGCCATTTATCAACCAAGCTGAACTAAAGATGACAATTGATGCTTGGGTTGGTTAAGCTTTACTGGGTATTGAGTACTGATGCTTTAGGCGGTTACCATGTTTGTTTAAAACATTGTTTTCTGGTTGAACTGGCTAACTAACAGTATGTCATGTATCAGCTCAAGAAGTTAGCTCAGGCTTATGAGGTTATGAATGATCATGGGAAGCTGGGAGGTGGAGGAATGCATGATCTATTGGACATCTTCCGGTCATTCTGTGTATGAGATAGCTATATAATAGTTTTACTCCATGACTATGGTCATTCTGCGTAGATTTTGTCATATTGGAATTAAAAAAATGAACAAAAACAATTGTTTTAGGATTGAGGGTTGACTCTCTGTGATTTCACATGGATAATTGGATTTTCAGTATATATATATACTTTCAGCGATGCCATGATTTTGGTTAACTCGAGGTTATAATTTCAATGATGCTTTATGGGGATGTTAAGATTTGTCCGTGATGGGTTTTTCTTAACGGTAATGCTCTTTTATTTACGTTCCAGATCATGGTCTTCTTATTAAGATCAAGGGGTGTTGAAAAGAAAATTCTTATGTGGATTCGTGCACTGTGCGTACATAGGGTAGTACTTTTGATATTTATGGACTACATTGCTCCTCTCTTGAGTGGTCTATGTGGGCTTGCCCCCCTGTCTAGAGGTGAGTTCAGCATTTGACAAACTCGAATTGTGTGCTTCCATAATCGATAGTCCTAAATACTAATATAGATATTCTGCTTTATATTGAATATTGATGGTTTTTATTTAACCATATTCTACTTTGTATTGTACTTTGATGATTTGCATTGGATTACATGCTTCCCTGATAAATACCAGACGCTGGATTATTGAATCACCACTTTAGATATGCGCTTTGTGCCGGCTATGTTGAGCATTATGTGCCATTTTGTGGTAATGACTACATATGTCATGTTTGCCATACTTTTGGTATATATATGATGCCTTGCCCTTTGGCAATGCCGTGTTTTTGGTGTAAATTTAGTGTATTGGCCTAATCCATTCTGAGCAATCACTTTAATTCCCTTTGGTAACAGAGAATGTTTTCTTTAAGCTCTTGATAAATCTTTGTATTGTTTGTGATATATACTTAACACATTTATTCTGAGTGGTTATTTTAATTTCCTTTGGATGTACTGAAGGCTTTGTTACATTGAAGTTTTAGGCGCTGGGTCATCATGTTGAGCCAGGCAACGCGCGCCAAGGTGCGCTTCTGATCTAGTTTGCATGGACAGAAGCGGGTCACAAGGCACTCTACTTTCGAGCGCAATTTCGGTGTCCAGAAGTCAAGGTTGTAACCTGATGGCATGCATGCAATGAAAAGGCGCCTCGCTCTGCCACTACCAAAGCTACTAACCTGAGCCATGTCCAGCACCGCAGCCGATGGACCGGCTATTTTCATGCATGCCGCAGTCCTCACTCTGCCACACCCGTGGCCTACCTAGATGGCATGGCCAGATCCTCACTTTGCCTTCCCTCGAACTTGGCGTTGTCAGATCCTCACTTTCTGGTTATGATCCTTTTTCGGTAGAAAACGGGTTGCATACTATGCTCCAGGAACAGACATATTAAGCAAAAAAAAAATTTAAAGGCAGCAATTCACAGCTAGAATGACCATCGTCGTCGGAGTCTGAGGACAAGGAGATGCGGCTATCGCCGTCGTCGGACTTAGAGTCGGAGAGGACGATGAGCCCCTTCATCCGACGGAGCGCCGTGTCCTGCTCCTGCTTCAACTTGGCGACCCGAGCCGCCTCCGGCACTGCCCCCTTCGCCTCGTACTCCGACTGCTCAATAGCAAGCCGGAACGCCTTGGCGTTCTTCCGTCAGAGGCGGCAAGCGTCCGTCCCTGCCGTTGTGAGGGACCGGCGGTAGACCCATGCAAGGAGCCGCTCGTCCTCGTTGGACTCTACCTGCATCCCGCGGTGGCGGCGCACGAACTGCTCCGCCGCGTCCCTCTCCCGTGCCCGATGCCTATCACGGCACACGGCGCGCGCCTCCGTTTTCGGGTTACGCGTGCGGGCTGGCAGCGCGGGCACCAGCCCCCACCGCTGCCCACGTCGAGGAGTGCCCGACGGGGGAAGGAGACGGCATGGGGGCAGTGCGGACTACGCGGTCCTGGGGGAGCTGACAACGGGTCGGGAGGGTCCAGCTCCGGCGTCCGCGTTGCCCCGGTGGGAGCTGCGGCGACGCTCCAGATCCGGGATTGCCATCGGTGTCCACCTTCGACCGCTCCAGCGCAATGCGGAGGGCCATCTTCTCTAGGTAGTCGAGGTTGGAGCCGGAGACGCTGCCGGAGCTGGACATTGGAATGGATGGGATTGGAATCGGAGAGGGAGAGGAGAGGACGGAGAAAGAGAGAGTGAGCTAGGGTTCGGAGCGAGGCGCCCGGATTGGGGTTTTTATGGGACAACTATGTGGTCGGTGGTGGGCCGAGCCTATCTGGCGGGTGCGCGGGCCGCCCATATTCGCCCTAGATTTAGGCTGGATTTGAGGGGTGCCGATCAGCCCACGCATTTGTCCGCGGTTTGAGAGGTCTGGTTGGGTTGTTGTTTTTTTTACCGGCCAGTGACTGGACGACCTGCCCCAGCGTTTTGAGACGAGTATGAGAGGCCTGGCTGTAGATATCCTAAGAGCATCGCAGCCACATAAGGCAAATCTGGCCCCTCAAACGCCCGCGGACGCGCCCGAGCGCGTTAGCGGGCACACCTCAAATTTTATTTGTTGCATTCGGACATCTCATACTCGATTCTTATATCCATAAAAAGACATGAAAAAGAAAATAGAACCTACGTACTACGTCGATCCTGGCTACTCCTCGTCGGAGATTACGACGATCTCCGTGCTCGGCTCCGGCAGCATGGGCGGCAGCTGCAGCTCTGGCTCCTTCGGCACCTCCGACTGCTCCGCTCCGGCCTCCTCCACCTCTATCTCAGCGTCGAGCTCGGCGAAGAGCGTGTCAGTCTCTGCCTGCTCCCACTGGAGGAATGCCCGGTTGGCCTCCACATAGACCTCATCCTGGATGGACTCCAGGATGGCCTGCTGCTCGGCCATCACGTCGGACTGGGCGACGGCAAACTCCACCTCCGTGTGCTCCATGTTGAAGGGTGGCACCTGCTGGTCCAGCTCCTCCCCCTCCCCCTCCTCCTCCACCTCCATCGGAGCCATCTCCTCCTCCTCCCCCTGCTCCTCTTCCTCCTCCCGCGGCTTCGGCGCGTCTGGAGGCAGCCCGGCAGCGATGCGGGCGGCGCGCGTGGCTTCCCTCGCCCGGATTTGTTGCCGGATCTCGTAGCGGCGCTCTGGCGTCAACATGGCATAGTAGGTGATCTTGCTCCAGACCATGGTGGAGTGCCGGAGCGTGGGCAGAGCGCCGGAGCGGGAGAGGGAGGAGGTGGAAGGGCTCAGACTGGCGGCGCGGAGAGGGGGAGGGGGATTGGTTAGGGTTGCGCGACGCCGGCCGGCTTAAATAGCCGGATGTTGTCTTGGGCGGCGAACCGGAGCGGCGCCCGCGGCGTTCCCACCACACCGACGGATGCGGCGTCCGTCGTCCCGCTGGGTTTCCGATGTTTCCGTGTGGGGCCACGCCTTCAGGCCTACGTGGCGGGCGTGCACGGACGCGCCCGTGCACCCCCATATTCGCCCCATATATATTTGTGCTGGATATGGGGGGTGCCGGTCAGCCGGGGCGTTTGAGGGTCGTTTGAGAGGCCCATCTGGGTCAAACAATTGTGATCGGGCGGCCTGCCCGGCGTTTGAGACGGGTTTAAGGGGTCCGGTTGTAGATGCTCTAAGAGCACTTATGTATGCAAGGTGGTGCCCGGAACCGTGACATGGCCGCCAAAGATTCTTGGCAACATTATTCCCGTCTAGTTCAATAAGATTGTGTTGTAATTTTCAAGCACTGCTGGTACAAACTATAAATTCACTTCGACTTTAGTTCTATTCTACTACATTCTTGTGTGTGAACAATGGTGATTAACTTGTGACCCCTTTATTTTGTTTCCTGTGTCTAGAGAGCAATCATTTTTTATTTTTGCCTTTGTCATATACATCGGTGAACGGACAATTGCAAACATAGGCGCCAACACTTGACGTGGTTAAGCTCACTTGAAAGGAGAAAACGATCATCTACCGACATTTGTAATTCACAACATGCAAGACATACCCCTCACGGTGTTCTTGTACCGCCCTATCGTCATAATAACACGGGAACCTTCATTTGCCATTCCACAAACCCTACACACTCGTATGAGTGCACTCTTTGTAATTGGACCGGGCACCCTTTTCTGCCATGAACGTTGTTGTACCCTCCAGAGTAGCAGCTTGTTTCCTCATGTGATCCCCCCCCCCTCTCTCTCTCTCTCTCTCTCTCACCTTTTTTGTGTGTCTATAGGCACCAAGACTATACATGTTTAAGCTCACTTAACAGGAAACAACAATATTGAACGAACAATTGCATTTGAAAACATGCAAGTCACACCCCTCACGGTGTCCTTGCATCGATGTATCGTCATAATTGAAGGAAATATGCCCTAGAGGCAATAATAAAGTTATTATTTATTTCCTTATATCATGATAAATGTTTATTATTCATGCTAGAATTGTATTAACCGGAAACATAATACTTGTGTGAATACATAGACAAACAAAGTGTCACTAGTATGCCTCTACTTGACTAGCTCGTTGATCAAAGATGGTTATGTTTCCTAGCCATAGACATGAGTTGTCATTTGATTAACGGGATCACATCATTAGGAGAATGATGTGATTGACTTGACCCATTCCGTTAGCTTATCACTCGATCGTTTAGTATGTTGCTATTGCTTTCTTCATGACTTATACATGTTCCTATGACTATGAGATTATGCAACTCCCGTTTACCGGAGGAACACTTTGTGTGCTACCAAACGTCACAACGTAAATGGGTGATTATAAAGGTGCTCTACAGGTGTCTCCAAAGGTACTTGTTGGGTTGGCGTATTTTGAGATTAGGATTTGTCACTCCGATTGTCGGAGAGGTATCTCTGGGCCCACTCGGTAATGCACATCACTATAAGCCTTGCAAGCATTGTGACTAATAAGTTAGTTGCGGGATGATGTGTTACGGAACGAGTAAAGAGACTTGCCGGTAACGAGATTGAACTAGGTATCGAGATACCGACGATCGAATCTCGGGCAAGTAACATACCGATGACAAAGGGAACAACGTATGTTGTTATGCGGTCTGACCGATAAAGATCTTCGTAGAATATGTGGGAGCCAATATGGGCATCCAGATCCCGCTATTGGTTATTGACCGGAGACGTGTCTCGGTCATGTCTACATAGTTCTCGAACCCGTAGGGTCCGCACGCTTAAAGTTACGATGACAATTTTATTATGAGTTTATGTATGTTGATGTACCGAAGGAGTTCGGAGTCCCGGATGAGACTGGGGACATGACGAGGAGTCTCGAAATGGTCGATACGTAAAGATCGATATATTGGACGACTATATTCGGACTTCGGAAAGGTTCCGAGTGATTCGGGTATTTTTCGGAGTACCGGAGAGTACGGGAATTCGTATTGGGCCTTAACGGGCCATACGGGAAAGGAGAGAAAGGCCTCAAAAGGTGGCCGCACCCCTCCCCATGGTCTGGTCCGAATTGGACTAGGGAAGGGGGGCGCACCCTTCCTTATTTCTCCTTCCCCCTTCCCTTCTCCTACTCCCACAAGGAAAGGAGGAGTCCTACTCCCGGTGGGAGTAGGACTCCCCCCTTTGGCGCGCCTCTCCCCTTGGCCGGCTGCCTCCCCCTTGCTCCTTTATATACGGGGGCAGGGGGGCACCCCATAGACACAACAATTGATCCTTGAGATCTCTTAGCCGTGTGCGGTGCCCCCCTCCATCATATTACACCTCGATAATACCGTCGCGGAGCTTAGGCGAAGCCCTGCGTCCGTGGAACATCATCATCGTCACCACGCCGTCGTGCTGACGAAACTCTCCCTCAACACTCGGCTGGATCGGAGTTCGAGGGACGTCATCGAGCTGAACGTGTGTAGAACTCGGAGGTGCCGTGCGTTCGGTACTTGATCGGTCGGATCGTGAAGACGTACGACTACATCAACCGCGTTGTAATAACGCTTCCGCTATCGGTCTACGAGGGTACGTGGACAACACTCTCCCCTCTCGTTGCTATGCATCACCATGATCTTGCGTGTGCGTAGGAATTTTTTTGAAATTACTACGTTCCCCAACAATAATGACAGGAGAACCTTCATTTTCCATTACACAAACCCTACACACTCGTATGAGTGCACTCTTTTCAATTTGATCGGGCACCTTTATCTTCCATGAACGTTGTACCTATCGGAGTAGCACCTTGATTCCTCCGGTGATCCAGATCTCTCTCTCTCTCTCTCTCTCACACACACACACACACACACACACACACACACACACACACACACACCTCTTTTGTGTGACTATCGGCACTAACAATTGACGTGGGTAAGGTCATTTAAGAGGAAACAACCATAAATGAATTGGTAATTGTATTTGAAAAGTTGCAAGTCACCCCCCTCATGGTGTTCTTTTATCGATGTATCGTCATAATGACAGGAGAACCTACATTTCCATTACACAAACCCTATACACTCGTATGAGTGCACTCTTTATAACTGGACCAGGTACCTTTCCCTTCGATGAATGTTGTACCTAGCGGAGTAGCACCCTGATCCCTTCGGTGATCCCGATCACTATCTTTCTCTCTCTCCAACTCATCTTTTTGTGTGACTATAGGCGCCAACACTTGACGTGGTTAAGGTCACTTAAGAGGAAACAACAACAATGAACGGACAATTGTAGTTGAAAACATGCAAGTCACACCCCTCATGATGTTCTTGTATCGCCGTATCATCGTAATGACACGGGAACCTTCATTTTCCATGGCACAAACGCTACACACTCGTATGAGTGCACTCTTTTTAATTGAATTGGGCACCTTTTACTACCATGAACGTTGTACACATCGGAGTAGCACCCTGATTCCTTTTTCTACCATCCTCGTATCACTGTACCGTCATAATGACAGGAAAATCTTCATTTTCCATTACACAAACCCTACACACTCCTATGAGTGCATTTTTTTTAATTGGACTTGACACCTTTCTCTTCCATGAATGTTGTACCTATCGGAGTAGCACCCTGATTCATCTGGTGATCCCGATCTCGATCTCTCTCTCTCTCTCTGTGTGTGACTACAGGTGCCAACACTTGACGTGGACATTTGTAATTGAAAACATGCAAGTCACACCCCTCATGGTGTTCTTGTATCGATGTATCGTCACAATGAGAGGAGAACCTTCATTATCCATTACACAAACCCCACATACTCGTATGAGTGCACTCTTTTTAATTAGACCGGGCACATTTCTCTTTCATGATTGTTGTACCCATTGGAGTAGCACCTTGCATTATCCTGTGTTCCCGATCTCTCTCTCTCTCTGTGTCTATATCATTTTTGTGTGTTTTATAGGCGCCAACACGAATGATACTAACCCATAAAGTCAAAGGTGTCTGCAGCAAAAAAATAAATTGCCATAAAAATGTTAATACAATGAAATTTTAGTTAAAATTTTCATTAGGGGCGAATAGGATTTGTTTCTTTTGTCAAAGAGATTAAGATAATATGTATCCCCGTGTGTGCGACGCTGCATTTTTTGTCCCCACCTTGTTGTATGCATGCTCCATGTTTTCTGCCGGCAAAGACATCCTGGCAAGCAACCGGTCCGTCAGCTGCACGCTGCAATCGGATGCAGCGTCCACAAGTCAGAACGTGCCACACGAAAAAAAAGTCAAAGAAAGAAAACATTCCAAAAAAAAGTCAAAGAAACAAAACATCCACACTCGTGACCACGGTCTGCAGGTCATTCAGAGATAAGGACAGCCGTGCTGGCCGGACGTGAACAGCCCCATGACCATACCATCCCCTGGTAACCCCCACCCAACAGTTTCCCTTCATCTCAATCTTCACAGCCAGCGTCCGGTAGCAAAAATGGAGGAGAACGACGGCGCAGCGCCCCCCGATGGTGTCGTCCACCACACAGGTGAGTTACTCACGCGCACGCCCGTTAACGTCCTTCTTCCCTGTCTCTTCGAATCATGTAACAATTTCCTTGCCGTATTTTCAGCGATAGATCCAGTGATAGGTGGAGTCCCCATGGATCATATCTTTTCCACAAACACGAGTTAGATACCCTCGTTTCAAAACCCAATCGACGAAGAAGAGAATGACAGCAAACCAGCGGAAGGCCCCGTGCCGCCGACGCTGCCGGCCGCTGGATGGACAAGACGGCAGAGGTAACCCTCTCAATACAGGAATATGCAGCGATTTACATATCGGTTTTCGCTTTGATTTCCTTCATCCTAATCACGGCTATATATAAAAGAACTAGTATGATGCTACAGATTTGTACTAAAGTCATAACATTAACCAGATAGATGGTCATTATTCAATCGTCCTTTTCTGTAGCAGTATCTTTGGTAGTCACACAGAAAACTAATAGAGCTACCCTGTTTCTTACTTTCTTTGGCGTACAGAAACAGATAGGGTAATCCTTTTCGGGCACCAGTGGAAGGACATCAGACTGCGATAGAGCGTGCAATTGAAGAAGCAACGAAACTTGGTAAAAAAAAGTTGTTTTCGAACCAACTGTTGGCATGGTGTTCAATTCTGAACAAGAGGCTTATGAGTTTTACAACGCATATTCATGGGAGATTCGATTCGGCATCAGGCGGGGAAACAAATACGTCAACGATCAGAATTACAAATCAAAGCAAGACATTCTCTATTGCTGCGGGGTTAGCACCAATTTCGAATTCCTCTTAATCAGACCGACAAAATATATTTCCTTGCTAAGCCATGTTCATTTGTCATCTTTATGCAGGGCAAGGAAACCGATGTGTTACCTCCTGAACCTAAGAGATCTAAGGGGAGGCCAAAAACAAAACGATTGAGATCTGCTGTAGAGATAGCTATTGAGAAGAATAAAAGGAAGTGCTCTATATGTGGGTCTGACACCCATGCCACTAAATCATGCCCGTGTATGGAAGTTGGAGCAGCTGACCCAATGGATTCAAACACTCCGGACATGGTGTTGTTTTATTTTTGATATTACGAGAAAATTTCTGTCTATTCATTGACAGTGAAGGCAGTTAAAAGAACACGAGAAGTGAATGCTACATCCATATGCATGGATCACAAAGCGACTGCTATGACCACTTGAGCGAGCAGAAGGCGTGCCGCTGGGATTGCCCTCCACACGCCCTACGACGAGGCTAGATGGACCGCCAGGATGGCGGCTAGTACATTATTCTATCATTACAGAGTTGTCGGCTCCTCGTCTTCATAAGCAAGAAGCAAAGTCGCTTAACATAAATGATCGAAATAGGAAGGACAGACTGAATCCCTATTCATGGTGATCCGGAAACGGTTCTCGTGCCATGACAGAAAGGAGCACTAGCCGTTGAATGAGCACTTGAAGTGATCTTCGTCGAAGGTGGTGAAGAGATTCCCAATAGCGACATGAGCTCCAATGACAGCCCTACGCCGAACGGGAGGTCAGATGTCATGACATTGACGTGGTACATTGACGGCAATAGATGGTCACATAATTAGGCAAGTATCGAAGTTGATCTTCGTCGGCACCGTTTTCAGACGTTATTAGAGAAAACGGTGCGCTGTTTTCAAGTTATTTGTTAGCAACCAAGGGGTCAGATAGCAAAACAAAAAATATATCGGTAAGTAGATTAGTGGATCTCTGTGTCAATTACATTATCCCAGGGCGATAGAAGACCCGAAGTACAGAGTCAAACAGAGAGTTGCCGCTACTATGCACTGAAATACAGCGCTCTGTAACAACAGAAGCAGCCTCTCTCCGATCCCTGTCTGCTTGACGTAGTCTAGCCTGAATACACATCAGAGAATCAATTATGGAACATCCATACTGGGTTTTACATGTGGAACGTGAAATACATTTACGCACACTCGCCTGCTTTCTCAGACCCAAGTGAACCTAGATGCAAGAAAGGAAGTGGTGCGTGATGTCGTTGTAGTTAGTGACAATCCTGAAATATCATTTTCATTACACACGAGCAGCTGAATGGACTACATTTTGAGTGAATTACCGCCTAAGTGGTCACAGCTTACTAAAAGAACCGTACCTGACGGGATATACGCGTATGTGCACGTCATAAGTACCACCCCGGATACCACCATTCAAAACAATATAGTCACCATCTCTGAGATTGGGAAAAGTAAACAGCAAATCATGTAAATGTGCCATCGATGATGATAGCAAGAACAAAAACTGTAGTCAGTCAAAAAAATTACTTAGCAGTGTCCATCGAACGCATGAACTCCGACTCTACTGTCCTGAAAGCAACATTTTTTTTACCAGAGTAGAACAAGGAAGCTACTATCTTTTGACACAGAAAAAATATAGCTCAAGTGAATACCATATCTTGGCCTTAACCCTGCCAGTACCGTCGTCGAAGTCAAATATAATTTCGTTGTCCAAGTCACGACGATTCTGCATCACACCAACAAAACGCCCCTTCATTAAGAAACGACATCGTCATACATTTAAAGTTTCAGTTTCTAACTGAACAGAGCAAGCTAGTGGTGTATGTTTTTCTTACATTGCTAACAGGCATCCCATAGAGACTCAGTGCACCTCCATATTGCGTTGAAGGAGTGAGCGGTGTTAATTAATTGTTTCACTGTCAGAGGAACAAGATTGTTAGGGAGATCAAGATGTTGCATTAATCCATCAGTTTAGTACGAAGTCGAACCAAAATGCCAAAGATATAGATGATCTATACCTGAACGTCGCTGCACTGGACAACATCGCCTCCTCCAGCAACACTAACATCACAGAGGGGGCATGATGCCCTCTCCAAAATGATCTTCAAGCTTACAAGTGCTGCCGGATGAACCTCCCAGGGTTGTTTTTCCATCACCCAGCCCTGCCATATTAGAGAAAGAAGCTTGTTCAAATCCAACGAACGGCTCCCACGGTATATATTGGAGATTGGAACTGTCCAACTAAATGATGCAGTAATGGCAACCGGCTGGCGCAGCAACACAAAATAAATGGCAGCTTGAATACAAACTTATTTTGGGTGAGAATTCGATGGCCCTTTTGGGATGCATAGCGGGCAGTGCCAAACAAAGTTTGCAAGACTAAAAATAAATGGAAGTTCCTTGCTGGGGTGTGCAATGGTTCATGATCTTCAAGAGCACATTAAATAACACGGTGCCAACCGGGACAGCAGGAACAAATGCAGCACTTTCCACCGCCGTATGTTGAAAAGGTGCAGAACCCTTGGTAGCTTATGCATTAGATGAATGGGATCTTTCATACTAAAAGCTACTATAAATAAACCGAGATGTATGGAACCTTTCACTACTAGCAAAGCAACAAAACCTAGACAGTAGGCCTTCTATAAATAGAGCACACTAGCTGATCAATGTTGGAAAGTAGCTGCTCCCATTCCACTTATAAATCTGACTTTTCAGACTCTAGCTTGCCATTTCCATCCACAACCCAGTAAAGCCCCCTCACATGCTTTCCTCTTTTGTAAATGCGAGCTCCAATAATGCAACAATTTAGAACCTTATCCAACTAGAAGTTCGGATCTTGATGCAAACCAAGGGTGCCGATAGCACTCTCTGCTGCTAGTGATGGTAGGAAAGCCGTTATATATATATATATATATATATATATATATATATATATATATATATATATATATATATATATATATATATATATATATATATATATATATATATCACCGAATGTCTCACAACCACCATTATTGCCTTGGTGCCTACCTGTTGCCTTGGTGCCTTTGGAGCACGATGACAATTGGGAGTGGTTCATGGGGGCGGTAGCGGGTAATGGTATTCTCCTTTGGGATCTATGACCTGGTCGAGCAAAAATCCCGCCATTTCCTTTTGAAGTGCTCGTATGCGCTCCGTTGGTAGGAGCTGCTCCTGCACGGCTTTGAACTGTTAAGAAAGAGATCAATATGCATGTGTATTAGTTTTGTGACTAGATATCGATAATCATGTAAAAATTGTGAATAGTGTTCTGTCAAACGTACCCATTGCTGTCTATCAGATTTGCTCTTTTCGGACGCTATCATGCGAATGTTTTCGCAAACGTAGTATTTACACACTTCAATCCCCGACGCCTGCTTCAGGGCTTTTACGAGAATTGAATTTAATCAGATAATAATTAATCAAGCATGATAATTAATTAATGGTATTGAAACAAAAATTAAAGAGATGGTAGCTAGCTAGTACTACTTAATTACTTACCTTCGGTCGATACCAAAACAGCTTTTGTCGCCATTTTCCTGGAGTCACCTTGATGAACTTTGCCCAAGCCCTGCCTGCCGGCAAAGAAAATGAATAAAAGGGGTTATTAATTAGTTGATATCAAAAAATGACGAACTAAATAGGCCGAGATATAGTTAATAATGATTGAAATTACCTGTCGACTATCCCCTTCAAGATGGTGAAATCACTTTCTTTTTTAAGTAGTAAGTCCAGTACTTCAACTGTTCCTTCTTCAACTTTAATGATTAACAAGATCCAGTGGTAACTGCATGCGCACACGTTTGCATGTCTTAATTAAGCGGGCATGTGCATAACACTAATCAACATCTAGCTAGCTAGTAAGCAAAAACAGAATTTGTAGTACAAGACAGTGTGACTCACAGTAAGTTGTAAGGAAGTAGTATATCTTCATTGGTATTAAGGCGCTTCAAGAACTCTCGCATTTTATTCTCTACATCTGCTTTATACCAATCCAATTTCCATGTGTGTTCATTAAAGGTATTTGGGTCAATGATCCCAATGCCATAGTGTTCAACTTTTTTCATTTCATACATCTTCATCCTGCATAATACCACATAGAAGAATATAGTGAGGATAATTACAGGTAATGATCGATCAATGAGCACTACAGCTAGCTTGAGACTTCAATTACAGAAAGAAATCACTTACAGACAATAGGAACCGACGAGAGATTTGTCGAGTGCTTCTTGATTGAATAACTGAAATAGTTCTGAATACTCAACGGATAGAGCTAGCTTATGGAAGTAATGCTCTTCCTTGACGTTCACCATGAGGGACCCTCGATTGGAACTCTTGATAATTTTCATGTACCAATCATGCAATTCATACATATTTCCGTTTTATGTCCTCCTCTCTAAGCGGAGACATGGGCTCGATCTCGAGAAGTCGTCCAATAGTGATACCGAGCATTTCAGCCTGCCTTCTATGCTCGTCGGTTATTACCAGCTGATCGGCGCCGGTACTCTCATGTGTTGGTACAACAAGCGGGGGGATCGATTGTGCCGCCTGTTCTCCCAGCTGGGGAACGGTTTTCCCACATTTTTTGACAGCTGCTTGGCTCGAGCTCGAGCTCGACTCCTTCTGTAGTCGTGCTCGATGTGCCTTCCTGATTTGGCGTTCATAGTCTGAGTCAACAGGCTTGGGAGCTGGTGGTCTAGCCATACGAATAAAGTGGTCAATCTTTTCCTCAAGCACTTTCTCCCTTGGCGGCGGTGCCGGTTTCGGTCCAAAAGGGGCGTCCACTTGGGCCTTCACTATGTCTGCGATTTGCTCCTCGGTCATGTCGTAAGGCCTCAGAGGAAGAGGAGTGAGGCTTGGACCATATTGATATCGCTTGCCTCCGCATGTACCTACTGTACTACCTCGACTCGTACCGCTACACACCGTAGCTGCGGCGGCTCTCTTCCGCGATTGCTGAGGCGGCGGAGACGGCTGACGTGGCTGAGTTGGAGCAGGAGGAGTGGCCTGACGCTGTGCCGGACTTGAAGCAGGAGGAGTTGCCTAACGCTGTGCCAGACTTGGAGGAGGAGGAGTGGCCTGACGCGTTGGTGGACTTGGAGGAGCGGGAGTCTGCTGACGCGGTGGCGGACTTCGAGGAGGAGTTGGCTGACGCGGTGTTGGTGGCCTTGGAAAGATGACGCAATCCTTTCTTCATAGGATGACACGATGTTTGGCCTCTCCCAGTGTGTGCTCCTCGTCACCTCCAGGAATGTCAAGCTCTAGCCCCGAATATTGGTCCACCACTTCATCAACCAGGACATGAGCAGAGCCAGCTGGAATCGGGTCGCAACGGAAGGTTGCTTCGGGGGAATTTGTATAAGCGATGGCGTCCACCACCTTCATGGATATGTTCTTCATTTTGAAGTGTAGCTCACAGTTAGTGTTCTCCATGATGTCATCCACAGGGTATCTATCCAGCAGTGCGTCGCCCGGGGCGGAATCCACGCTGCTTCTCGGCATGGATAGGATGGTGCCATCCAATGTTGGATCATCCGCTAGCTGCTGCCGCTGCTGACACCCCCTTTTCTGGCTAAGTGAGTCGATCTGCTGCTGTTGCCGCTGGAATTTGAGTGCCAAGTCCGCGTGCGCTGATTCTAGGCCTTGAAGGCATTCTACTTCCTGCTTCCTCTTCTCCTCCTCCAGCTTCCTCTTCTTCTCCTCTATCTTCCTTCTTGCACGGCTTCTGTAGTCGGTGTTCCAGTCCGAAAATCCCTCATACCACGGAACAACGCCCTTGCCTCGTGTTCTTCCCGGGTGTTCAGGATTTCCCAGGGCGCGCGTAAGCTCGTCGTTCTCTCTGTTGGGCGTGAACACCCCCTTTCGAGCATCTTCTATTGCTTCAAGTAACTTATCTTCGGCTCCTTTAAGACATGCCTTCTTCGAAACCTGGCCTGTCTTCGGGTCCAATGCCCCCCATGCGCATAGAACCAAGTTCTGCACCTGGGGGGCCAGCTCAATGTAACTGGAGTGACATGTGCAGCCTGCATCTCTTCCTCAGACTTATCCCACTTAGGCATTGCCACCGCGTAGCCACCTGGCCCCAGCCTATGGAACTGCTCCTTTTTGCGGCATTGGCCTTGTTTTTTTCTCGACCGTTCCTTAGATAATTCTGATTCCTTGAATTTCACGAAAGCCGACTAGTGTTCTCTTTGCTTCTCCAGTGATCCCTTGAATTCTGGAGTCTTCTTTCCTCCTTTGATGTAGTTGGCCCATAGAATTTTCTTGTGGGTGTTGAATGCAATTGCCATCTTCCTAAGAGCAGCGTCCTTGACTTTCTGCACAACTGCATCCGTGAAATGATCTGGTAGGGTGAAATGTTCCATGAGTTTTTCCCAAAGCAGAGGTTTTGCTCTGTCGTCGACAAAAGTAAGATCTGGACGTTTCTTTGCTGTCTCTTTCCATTCTTGAAGGGAGATCGGGAGTTGGTCCTTCACAAGAACTCCACACTGACGAACGAACTTGTTCGCAATGTTCTTAGGCGCGCTAGGTTCCCCATTAGCTTTGATGGCATCGATGTTGTACTTTACGCACTCCTTTAACTTTTTGCCCGGCCCTCACATCCTGCTGCATGTAGAAGCAGATTTGCTCGATCCGGAGGGCTGAAATAAGAAAGATCGATTCGTTAATATATCTTCAAATCATTAAAAACATGTGATGATCACCAGATGCCTGCTTATATAAATATACCTCGCCGGTCTCTGTTATTTCAAGATCAACATTTTCGGCGTCATCATAATCATTTTAGGCGTCATCATAATCATAGTTCATCACTTCATCAATTCCTTCGCCGCGATCGAATATCATATCATCACCCTCCCCTGTATTGTTCAGATATTGGGAGCCATCATCTCCTTCATTCTGATCATCTGGCCCGCGAGGGGAGCGTATGATCTCGAACAGAGCCTCTTCTCCCTCTCTGCCGGTATTGTCCGCCATAGCTTTTATTTAACTAATCCAGAAGAAATATAAAACAATTTAGTATTCAAATTACAATGCATGCATGCAATCAATAAGTAAAAACTGAATCATAGTACATAATCTCGAATAGATCGTCTCGAATAATATATATAATCTCAAATACATCGTCTCGAATATTATATATCGAATACATCACTAGCTAGCTAGCTAATAAAGATCGAATACTACAAAATAATCTATGCCACTCGCGGTTCCTGAGGCACGGGCGGTGGACACCCAAAGAGAAGGAACCATCACAGGATCATAGCTCCGGTCATCGCCTCAAAGAACCTGCCAGGTATTGGAGAACTTGACGCCATAGCAACCATGTAGTGACGGACGTGCTCGGCCTCCTCCCTGACACGGCGACGCACCACCTCCGCCGGAGCCGGCTCCCTCCGCACCGAAAGTGGCCCACGCGAACGCCACCAAAGGAGCTCAGGGTTGACGACGGGACCCGGGGCCGGGTTCCTCGCCAAGCGGCGAGCCCCTGAAGGTAGCACCTCCCAGTGCCAGCCCGGCGGAGCCCAGTCCCGCACATGGGTCCTCTGAAGCAGGACATCGTCGCGAATGGGTCGACGGCGAGGATGCGGGCCGGGCATCGTCGAGAACAAATACTATATGCCGCAAAAGTAACATTTTTTAAATGATTGGTATATTCAAATTCTAAATTTCTATAACTAAAATTATAAGAAACTAAAGAAACATCGAACATCGTCTAACAATTTGATATTAATCTAATTCATCTAGCTAAAACTAACATTTCTAAAATTTCTAACATATATATAACTAACATTTCTAACATTTCTATATAACAAACATTTCTATAACATTAATATACCTAGAACTAAAAGTATCTAATTAATTAATTCATCTAAAACCTTTGACATTAATCTAATCTAATTACTTAATTCATCTAAAACCTTTGTATAAAAATTGAAAAAACTAAAAACTAAAAACAGAAAAACATCTATAGCTAAAACAGAAAAATTGTGTGTGTGTATGTGCGCGTGTGTGCACCTACGGCGCCGGCGGCGCGGCGGCTTCGATTGGAGGGAGGAGAGGGGGAGAGGGGCTCACAGCGCGGGCGAGGTCGAGGCGACGGCGACGGCGAGGCGAGGGGACGGCGACGGGCCGGGGCGGCGACGGGGACGGGCCGGCGACGGGGCGGTGCGGAGTCGACGGGGACGAGGGCGGCGTGGAGTCGACGGGGAGGCGCGACGGGGGCGGTGACCGCGGCGGCGTCGAAGAAGCAGAGAAGAAACTGAAATTTTGGTAAGTGTTGTATATATAGGGATGACCTTTAGTACCGGTTGGAGCGACCAACCGGTACTAAAGGTCAAATTTGGCCAGGCCAAGCGGTAGGAACGGCACCCCTTTAGTACCGGGTCGTGGCTTCAACCGGTACGAAAGCCCCCCCCTTTAGTACCGGTTGGAGCCACCACCCGGTACTAAAGGTGGTGCGCTGCCAGGCGAGGGGCGCAGAAGTTTAGTCCCACCTCGCTAGCCGAGGGGCGCCCGCACCTGCTTATAAGCCCCGCCGCCGCTGCTGTGTCGAGCTCCTCTCTAAAGCAGGCCTTCTGGGCCTACCTCAGCTACGATGCCCTGTTGGGCCTACTGGGCTAGCGGGCCTGCATCATGGCCCAATTAGAGGTTGGGTTTCTAGTCGTATGCAGGCCGCTGTGGCCCAGTAGGCGGGCTTTTTTTATTTAGTTTTTTTCTTCTCCTTTTTCTTTTTTGCTTTATTTATTTTATTTTTTATTTTTGAGTTGTTTTTTGCTGTATTTAGAGTTTCTTTGTGAATATTTCTTCTTTAGGTACAAAAAATTACAAACTTTCTGTTAGTGCCGGTAGTATTCAAATTTGAATAGTTTAAATTTGAATTATTTGAAATTTATGTGAATCACTAGTTTGTGAATAACTTAACCTTAAAAATAGATTTTTCAGTGATTCTTTTTTTCATGTTTAATATTAGTGTGTTTTGTCATTATATTCAATTTGGTAATACTTAGGTTATTTAAAAAATGAAATGCCTTTGTAACAGAAGAGTTTTCGTCTGAAACCCTGATACTTCGAAAAAGATTGTCCATTTTGTACACGAAGTGCATCCAGTTTTTGCCGTAACCCTCTCTACTTTTTTGCACAAGCTATGTGCGTGAAATTATGATACCATGCCAACTTTCAACCTTTTCAGAGTTTCATTTGAAGTGTTTTTCAATTTGAGGGTCATTTAGCTGAAAAAATCAGTAAATGCATGAAAGAATTTGTTTGCAGATAAAATTTATTCGCGTTTCAAATGCCAAAACACATGAGTACTCTCACTATTAGAAAGATTCCCTTCGGTTTGTTCGAAGCGGGACTTTCCAGATATATAAGTCCGGAAACTCACTAGAGAAGAAAGTGATGACAGTGAGAAGCCGATCACATCCCAGAGTGGCATCTTTGGGCCGTGTGAAACTTTTTCTTCGCGTGTGTGTCTTTGCGCCGTAACCATGGACAATCTTCATCATTTAACTGTATGCTCGGGTCAATATTCACCGTGAATGGAGCAATTTCAAGAAACTTTTCATAATCTTCTGACATGTCTGTCTTGTCATCCACTCCCACAATGTTTCTTTTCCCAGAAAGAATTATGTGGCGCTTTGGCTCATCGTATGATGCATTAGCTACCTTATCTTTTCTTTTTCTCGGCTTGGTGGACCTGTCCTTCACATAGAAAATCTGTGCCACATCATTGGCTAGGACGAATGGGTCATCTGCATACGCAAGATTGTTGAGATCCACTGTTGTCATTCCGTACTGGGGTCTTCCGTTACCCCGCCTCGTGTCATATTCACCCATTTGCACCGAAACAAAGGGACCTTCAAACCACGTCCATAGTCAAGTTCTCATATGTCCTCTATGTAACCATAATATGTTTCCTTTCCCGTCTTGGTTGGTGCATCAAAGCGGACACCACTGTTTTGGTTGGTGCTCTTCTTATCTTGGGCGATCGTGTAAAATGTATTCCCATTTATCTCGTTCCCTTTGAAAGTCATTATATTCAAAGATGGTAACTAGGTCAGCAAGTACATGTCATCTTCAATAGCGGCGTCATGCATGGCATGTGTCTGCAACCAGCCGGCGAAAGTCCCCGTTTGTTCACGTGTAATCCAGTCATCAGACTGCTCCGGGTGTTTGGAGCGTAGAAAATTCTTGTGTTCGTCCATATACGGAGCCACCAAGGAGGAATTCTACAGAACTGTGTAGTGTGCTTGAGTGAGAGAATGTCCGTCCATACATATTATTTGATCCCCTCCTAGCGTGCCTTTTCCATCCAGTCTGCCCTTATGCCGCGATTCAGGAACTCCAATCGGCTTAAGGTCAGGAATAAAGTCAATACAAAACTCAATGACCTCCTCATTTTCATGGCCCTTGGAGATGCTTCCTTCTGGCCTAGCACGGTTATGAACATATTTCTTTAAAACTCCCATGAACCTCTCAAAGGGGAACATATTGTGTAGAAATACAGGACCAAGAACGTTAATCTCTTCGCATAGGTGAACTAGGACGTGCGTTATGATGTTGAAGAAGGATGGTGGAAACACCAACTCGAAACTGACAAGACATTGCAGCAAATCATTCTTTAACCTTGGTATGATTTCTGGATCGATTACCTTCTGAGATATTGCATTGAGGAATGCACATAGCTTCACAATGGCTAATCAAACGTTTTCCGGTAGAAGACCCCCCAATGCAACCGGAAGCAGTTGCGTCATAATCACGTCGCAGTCATGGGACTTTAGGTTCTGAAACTTTTTCTCTGCCATATTTGTTATTCCCTTTATATTCGACGAGAAGCCAGATGGTACCTTAATATTGAGCAGGCATTCAAAGAATATTTCCTTCTCCTCTTTGGTAAGAGTGTAGCTGGCATGACCCTGATGTATGCTGTCTTTTCCGTGCATACGTTGCTGGTCCTCCCGTGCCTCCGGTGTATCTTTTGTCTTCCCATACACACCCAAGAAGCCAAGCAGGGTCACGCAAAGATTCTTCGTCCCGTGCATCACGTGGATTGCGGAGCGGACCTCTAGGTCTTTCCAATACAGCAGGTCCCAAAATATAGATTTCTTCTTCCACGTGGGTGCACGTCCGTAAGCGTCATTCGGAATAGGTTGTCCGCCAGGAACCCTTCCAAAGACTACCTTCAAATCCTTGACCATATCATGTACATCAGCACTAGTACGGTGGCGAGGCTTCGTCCGGTGATCCGCCTCACCTTTGAAATGTTTGTCTTTCTTTCTTACGGGATGCCTGATCGGAAGAAATCGAAGATGTCCCAGGTACACATTCTTCCTACAATTATCCAAATATATACTGTCGGTATCATCCAAACAGTGTGTGCATGCGCGGTATCCCTTGTTTGTTTGTCCTGAAAGGTTACTGAGAGCAGGCCAATCATTGATGGTCACGAACAGCAACGCCTTTAGGTCAAATTCTTCCTTTCCGTGCTCATCCCACGCACGTACACCTGTTCCATTCCACAGCTGTAAGAGTTCTTGAACTAATGGCCTTAGGTACACATCAATGTCGTTGCCGGGTTGCTTAGGGCCTTGGATGAGCACTGGCATCATAATGAACTTTCGCTTCATGCACAACCAAGGAGGAAGGTTATACATACATAGAGTCACATGCCATGTGCTATGGTTCCTGCTCTGCTCCCCAAAAGGATTAATGCCATCTGCGCTTAGACCAAACCATACGTTCCTTGCGTCACCTGCAAACTCCTCCCTTTACTTTCTCTCGATTTTTCTCCACCGCGACTCGTCAGCGGGTACTCTCAACTTTCCTTCTTTCTTACGGTCTTCTCTGTGCCATCGCATCGCCTTGGCATGCTCTTTGTTTTGGAAGAAGCGTTTCAACCGTGGTATTATAGGAGCATACCACATCACCTTGGCAGGAATCTTTTTCCTGGGGCGCTCGCCCTCGACATCACCAGGGTCATCACGGGTGATCTTATAGCGTTCAAATCCTCGTACTAACTGCGGTAGAGGATGCAGTCATTAGGGCATGCATGTGTTTTCTGCACCTCTAACCCTAGAGGGCAGACATCCTTCTTTGCTGCGTACGTACTCTCGGGCAATTCGTTGTCCTTTGGAAGCATATTCTTTATCATTACCAGCAACTTTCCAAATACCTTGTCAGATACACCATTCTCTGCCTTCCATTGCAGCAATTCCAGTGTGGTGCCTACTACCTCTTGAGCATTGCATTGGTTTTCCCTTGAAGAGGAAAGGGTGATGCAGTAAAGCAGCGTAAGTATTCCCCTCAGTTTTTGAGAACCAAGGTATCAATCCTATAGGAGGCCACGCACAAGTCCCTCACACCTACACAAACAAATAAAATCCTCGCAACCAACGCAATAAAGGGGTTGTCAATCCCTTCACGGTCACTTACGAAAGTGAGATCTGATAGATATGATAAGATAATATTTTTGGTATTTTTATGATAGAGATGCAAAGTAAAATAAAAGCAAAATAAACGGCGCCAGAAATAGCTTGTTGTCGGGAGATTAATATGATGGAAAATAGACCCGGGGGCCATAGGTTTCACTGGTGGCTTCTCTCGAGAGCATAAGTATTACGGTGGGTAAACAAATTACTGTTGAGCAATTGATAGAATTGAGCATAATTATGAGAATATCTAGGTATGATCATGTATATAGGCATCACGTCCGCGACAAGTAGACCGACTCCTGCCTGCATCTACTACTATTACTCCACACATCGACCCCTATCCAGCATGCATCTAGAGTATTAAGTTCAGAAGAACAGAGTAACGCTTTAAGTAAGATGACATGATGTAGAGGGATAAACTCATGCAATATGATATAAACCCCATCTTGTTATCCTCGATGGCAACAATACAATACGTGCCTTGCTACCCCTACTGTCACTGGGAAAGGACACCGCAAGATTGAACCCAAAGCTAAGTACTTCTCCCATTGCAAGAAAGATCAATCTAGTAGGCCAAACCAAACTGATAATTCGAAGAGACTTGCAAAGATAACCAATCATACATAAAAGAATTCAGAGAAGATTCAAATATTGTTCATAGATAAACTTGATCATAAACCCACAATTCATCGGTCTCAACAAACACACCGCAAAAGAAGAGTACATCGAATAGATCTCCACAAGAGAGGGGGGAACATTGTATTGAGATCCAAAAAGAAAGAAGAAGCCATCTAGCTAATAACTATGGAACCGAAGGTCTGAGGTAAACTACTCACACATCATCGGAGAGGCTATGGTGTTGATGTAGAAGCCCTCCGTGATCGATGCCCCCTCCGGCGGAGATCCGGAAAAGGCCCCAAGATGGGATCTCACGGGTACAAAAGGTTGCGGCGGTGGAATTAGGTTTTTGGCTCCGTATCTGGTAGTTTGGGGGTACGTAGGTATATATAGGAGGAAGAAGTACGTCGGTGGAGCAACATGGACCCCATGAGGGTGGAGGGCGCGCCCAGGGGGGTAGGCGCGCCCCCTACCTCGTGCCTTCCTGGTTGATGTCTTGACGTAGGGTCCAAGTCCTCTGGATCACGTACGTTCCGAAAATCACGTTCCTGAAGGTTTCATTCCGTTTGGACTCCGTTTCCAAAAATAATATAAAAGTGAATAATAAAGCCCATTAAACATCCAAAACAGAATATAATATAGCATGAAGCAATCAAAAATTATAGATACGTTGGAGACGTATCAGTGCCCAACTTTTTCTTGTCAGCTTCGCAATTCGGGTACAACAATTTCTTGTGATCCTCTAACATGCGCTGCAACTTCTTCTTCTCCTTTTCACTTGCGTAGTTTCTCTTTGCATCGGCAATGGCCCGACCTAGATCATCAACGGGCTCATCTGATGCCTCTTCTTCAGCTTCTTCCCGCATTGCCGGCTCAGCTTCTTCCCCCATTGTTGTATCCTCGTATTCAGGGAACCCATGGCCAGGATAGCTGTCGTCGTCCTCTTCTTCTTCATTGTCTTCCATCATAACCCCTCTTTCTCCATGCTTGGTCCAAACATTATAGTGGGGCATGAAACCGGACTCAAACAGGTGGATGTGAATGGTTCTTGAGTTAGAGTAATTGTGATCAGTCTTACAGCCAGCACAAGGACAAGGCATAAAACCATCCGCCCGCTTGTTTGCCTCAGCTACAAGCAGAAAAGTATGTACGCCATTAATGAACTCGGGAGAGCATCGGTCATCGTATATCCATTGCCGGCTCATCTTCATTACACAACACTGAAAAGACCAAATTAATACAAGTTTATACATAAAGTTCATACATAAAGTTTATACATATAAAATTCATACATAAAGTTCATACTACACTTAAATGCAACAAACAAATAACTCTCTAGCTAAAGCATTTAAATTCAACAACAAATGCGATCAAGATCGCAACTAAGGTAACAATTGATCCAGCAGCATAATGATACCAAGCCTCACTATCAATGATATATTTTCTAATCTTTCTAATCTTCAAGCGCATTTTCTCCATCTTGATCTTGTGATCATCGACGACATCGGCAACATGCAACTCCAATTCCATCTTCTCCCCCTCAATTCTTTTCAATTTTTCTTTCAAATACTCGTTTTCTCTTTCAACTAAATTTAACCTCTCGACAATAGGGTCGGTTGGAATTTCCGGTTCACATACCTCCTAGATAAAAATATCTATGTCAACTTGATGGGCATAATTTGTCATAAACACGAAATGCAACAAATAGTTCTAAAAGAGAATATACCACATCCGAATCATAACACGGACGAGGGCCGACGGGGACGGATATCAAAACCATGGCACTATGTATAACAAACAACGTACGGGTAAGATAATTATATGAGTAACTATATATCCAAATCATACAAACATGAATTTTTTATATAAAAAAGATAAGAACAAGAGGCTCACCACAAGGTGGTGCGGGCGACGGGACGGTGCGAGCGATCGACGGTGGTTACGACGGATATTTAGAAGGCACTAAGTAAACGACACCTACATATGCAAACTAAGTGTTATTTTGACCTCAATTTCCATATAAATCAAATACTACCACATATATATAATTCCTCCCAAATTACTAAAACCCACAAATTAATCACTATATAAACAATTGCAAGAGCTAATCCAGCAATGAGAGATGAATGGACAAAGTTGCTAACCTTTGTTATCATTTGAATGGATGGGGGCCTTCAAATCTTGACAAAATTTCAGCAAAATTTGTGATGAGCTCGAGAGGAAGACGGCAAGAACAGAGAGGAGAGCGGAAAGGGGGAAAAACAGAGCGCGGGTGGACGAAGGGTTTATATAGGACGACCTTTAGTACCGGTTCGTGGCTCGAACCGGTACTAAAGGTGCTGGAGGGGCCCCAGACTGACAACATCCTGCCACCACTCTCTTTAGTACCGGCTCGTGGCATGAACCGGTGCTAAAAGTTCGGCACAAACCGATACTAATGAAAGCGGCCGCCTAGCCGTTGGAACCGGCATTAATGGTCACATTAGTGCCGGCTCAAATTCAAACCGGGACTAATGAGCTGAAGATTTGGCCGTTTTTCTACTAGTGGTTGGAAACCGGCCCAACATGGTGTAGTGCAGGTATCTGCAGTGCTTGATTGGGTGACACGAGCGCTTTCGGGCCTTGCTTCTTGTCACAAGTTTGGGCATGAATACGCGCAAGACCTTAAGGCCGTTTTGATTCATAGGAAAAGTAGAGAAAAACCATAGGAATAGGATATTTTCCTATGATAATACTATTCATCTATTTGATTCAAATGAATATATAGCAACAAACTATCATATTACAGGCTATCGTTACGGAAAACTATCACATTTTTAATTTCTCAAAAGTCTATCATAATTTTGGTTCGCTGTTCCAGAAAACTACCATGTCACACCGATGACTATATTGATTAAGGTTAAGCGTGATTATGACAGCTCGGGTCCACTCATCAGATTGACCATTAGCTTTGACTGTTAGGCTGACCATTGACAGGTTATGACAGGTGGGGCTAATTTTTCTATAAAAGCAATCAGGTCCCTAAACTTTTATATAAAAAGCAACCGGGTCCCTAAACATTTTTTATAAAAAGCAATCGGGTTCCTATGGCCTTGGCTGCGCCGGCCGTGCTGCTGCTGCTTGCCACTGCGCTGCCTTGCCGCTTTGCTGCTAGCCGGCGCGCTGCTGCTTGCCGCCGCCCGCCAGCTGCTGTTGCCTACGCCGCTCATCGCTGCTGCTGTTTGCACCGTGGCTGGTCGGACGAGACGGACGTTGAAGACACATGGACTGGGGGCGCTCGACCCCGGCAGGGCGACGTGCTCCTTGGCGGTCGTCTTGGCACTACTCCCACTCTCGACGGAAGCGGCGGCCACGTAGATATTGGACCGCCGCTAAGCCAAGGCATCGCGGTTGCCCCTGGATCGGGCGATTTAGGCCCTGCCCCTCGCCGCGTAAATACTGGCGCCTTTTTCTGGGATGGTGATAAACAGTGCTATGTTTTTTACAGGTACCAATCAGGGCCTTCGTAGTACATCTTGGAAGGACCAGACACGTGACCAATGGCTTCTCGACACCTCTCATGCTCAAAATTGGCTAGCAACATATTTAGTTCCGGTCCAAATCAATGTTCGGATCGGAACATGGCAGCACACATGCATATTTCCTCCTCTCCTTGATTTCCTCTCTTCCACTAGCATCCTTTTTTATAAGGCCCCTCCCAATGCTCCACCACGTACAGGTGCTAAGCCTTTCACGTAGGCAAAAAATCAGATGTGGCAAGTTATTTAAGAGGAGAGAGATGAGTGTGGTACCCCAGAAAGAAACAATGCTAATCGCCTGAACCTAGACAAAACATTTAAATGAAGAAAGCTGACCAATACATGAAGAGCTTTAGATGCTAAATCATTAAATGAAGCAAGCTTAGCTACCATAAGCTAAGCACCTATGCATTGGAGAGTATAGTTGCTAAGCTATTTAATATGCTTAGCACCTCATCTAAGCACCGATGCATTGGCAGCAGCCTAACAATGTTTAGTTGGACGCTGGTGTATTAATGTTTCGCTGAATAAATGTGACTTATGTTAATTCTCTGTTTCTGTGGTGCTCATATCATCTGAGAACACGTGGTCGATTAATTCTCTTCTCTTGTACAACCACAGCAACGACGCCTATGTTCTAGCTAGCCGCCGCCTCCAAAATAGCTAGAATTATTCTCTACCTCCTGCCGGCGCACCGGTCTGTCCCGTCTCCGATGGCCTTAGGGCCATGGAGGCGGAGTGGATATAAGTCCTTGCTGTTGGGAGGGCTTCGTTTTTAGATTTTTTTCGAGCTTTGTTAGGATTTGTGTTCTGCTTAGGAAGACCAGACGACGGCGGCTTCCTGGAGATGGAATAAAGGTCTCTCCGCCTAGCCCCCATTCCGGTGATGCGCCTAGCATCATAGGTGGGCGTGTGGAGGTGTGTCTCTAGGGGATCTGTCTTTGGTGTATTTGCTCGGATCTGTTCGTCGTTCGTCTTTGTTCTTGTGTCTTCAGGTTGGATCCTTCTGATCTCCACTCTTCATCCGCGGTGGTTGTTGTTCTTGTGCGTTGGTTCTATAGGGCCTTAGCACAACGACTTCCCTACTGTCTAATACAACAAGGTTTGCCCGGCTCCGGCAAGAGAGGAGCGATGACAGTGCCGCGCTTTCGGCTCGCTTCAGTGCTTGTAGTCGTCGTTAGGTGGTCTACGGAGCTGGATGTAATTTTTATTATTTCTATTGTTTGTTGAACTACCATGATTGAAAATGAATAGATTGGAAGTTTTCCTAAAAAAATCCTTTTCACGCCTCAAAAATAATTGAAGTGATTCTCAACACCTAAACATGAACATTCAAGCAGCCGGTGGACTTCGGTTAGGCGGTTAGGGATATTGTGTCATGTTAAACAACCTAATATGGTGATATTGGTTGGAAACCAGCCCAGCATGGTGCTGCATTTCTTGACCGGGACACAGAAGCGCTTTCCAGGCTGGGTTCTTGTCACAAGTTTGGGCATGAACATGCGAGAGCCTAAGGACCTCTATGATTCATAGGAAAAGTACAGAGAAACCATAGGAATAGGAAATTTTCTTTGGAATGAGTTTCATGCAGAAAAACAGAGGAATTGTACAATCCACTCGAGCCTCTATTTTACATTCATATGCACAAAGAACGAAACAAAGGCTATAAATAGTATAATATCAACTCTGTTTTATGCTCGCATACGGTTTAACCTTAATTTGACCATGTATTTTAGGATTCCTAAATTTTTGCAATTCGTGCAAATCAAACACCCTCTTCTATAGATATATGTGTTTTCACAATTCCTTGTTTTGCACGTGTAATCCTATCATATTCACGCGTTGATTTTACTCCTCTGTTTTTAGAATCATGTGCGTTCCTTGTTTGGGAATTTTAGCGATACACTAAGCACGTAGATTTATTTTTCTTTTTTGATGCACAAAACATAGAAAAAAAGCCCGTCCCTGGGGATCAAATTACCCGGGTCCACTCGTGACAGGCGGAAATACTCACACAACGACACTTCTTGATCAAGGATTAGGTAACTTACATCTCTCCATGTAAGGTAAGCCACCGATCAAGAACCAGTAATACTACACTGCAGCGACATTAGTGCTACAACTACGTTTGTACACCCATGCACCAGCTTCAGAGTACGGCCATGTGTAGCGGGCTAGCGGCCACATTTGAGGTAATTACTCGCAATGCACCACGTCGCATCGATGGCAGCTGGTGGCACATCGATCAGCCCTGGCGGTCGGCTTCGTCATCTCTGAGAAACCGGAGCAATGGCGAGAAGGTTACCGTGTTTGTGGCACTATCGCGTGCCTCGTAAACGCAGAATAACCAACTTTTGTGAAAACTAATCTTCGAAGCCAATAGTTGCTTGGAATCACTAAAACTAAGTTTCATTTCTGTGTTGTGTTCCAAGTCATATCGAAGGACCATAGCCTATATTACATCAATGCACCGCTAGTACTGATGGTAGTACATCTACAAGAAAGCTGATGAGTGTTTACTATGTTCCTGATACCTCTCATGCCAATGACTCGCAAGACATTGTCAGTTTCAATCAAAATACAATGTTTTGGAACATTACAACGAACTTTTGTTTATCTGGCTTCTTTTCTTCCTCTCTCTCGCATTTGGCCTCCTTATGTTTGCACCAAGCCGCATTTTATAGCATTGGTGATTGGGCACGAGCGTACAATATTTTACAAAGTAATAATGGCTTCCATAAATTCTCATGTCATCGTATAGCCATAAGAGCATCTAGAGCCAGACTTTCCGATCCTGCACGGGAAGAAGAGCGATTAGGTTTTTGCGGTGGGTCTCCTACACGACTGCTCGCTGCAGTTCATCTACGTCCACTACTTCGTCTATGTCCTCGTCGCCATTGCTATCACCATGTCCACTGAAGCTAAGAAGCTCGCTGCCGCCGCTGTTGGGGAACGTAGCAATAATTCAAAATTTTCCTATGTGTCACCAAGATCAATCTAGGAGATGCTAGCAACGAGAGAGAGGGAGTGCATCTTCATACCCTTGAAGATCGCTAAGCGGAAGCGTTACAAGAATGCGGTTGATGGAGTCGTACTCGCGGCGATTCAAATCGCGGAATATCCGATCTAGCGCCGAACGGACGGCGCCTCCGCGTTCAACACACGTACAGCCCGGGGACGTCTCCTCCTTCTTGATCCAGGAAGGGGAGAGGAGAAGTTGAGGGAGAACTCTAGCAGCACGACGGCATGGTGGCAATGGAGCTCGTGGTTCTCTGGCAGGGCTTCGCCAAGCACTACGGAGGAGGAGGAGTTGGAGGAGGAGAGGGCTGCGCCAGGCAAAGGGTGCGGCTGCCCTCTCTCTCCCTCACTATGTATAGGGGGAAGGGGGGTGGAGGAGGCGCCCTAGGGTTCCCTAGGGGAGGGGCGGCGGCCACAGGGGAAACCCTAGATGGGTTTGGGCGCCCCCACCCCTGGGAAACTTGCCCCCCAAGCCGGGAGGGGTGGCTGCCCTAGGGGAGGCGCCCCCACCTCTTCACATTACGTGAGAGGGGTTGGGAGAGGCGCACAGCCCCTTAGTGGGCTGGTGTGCCCCCTCCCCTTGGCCCATAAGGCCCCCCAACACTTGCCGGGGCCTCCGAAACCCCTTTCGGACATGCTGGCCATAGCCTGGTACCCCCGGAACAATTCCGAACTGCAATACCCTTCGTCCAATATACCGATCTTCACCTCCGGACCATTTCAGAGCTCCTCGTCATGTCCGGGATCTCATCCGGGACTCCGAAAAACCTTCGGTAACCACATACTATTTCCCATAACAACTCTAGCGTCACCGAACCTTAAGTGTGTAGACCCTACGGGTTCGGGAACCATGCAGACATGACCGAGACACCTCTCCGGCCAATAACCAATAGCGGGATCTAGATACCCATATTGGCTCCCACATGTTCCACGATGATCTCATCGGATGAACCACGATGTCAGGGATTCAATCAATTCCGTATACAATTCCCTTTGTCTATCGGTATGTTACTTGCCTGAGATTCGATCGTCGGTATCCCAATACCTCGTTCAATCTCGTTACCGGCAAGTCTCTTTACTCGTTCCGTAACGCATGATCCCGTGGCTAACTCATTAGTCACATTGAGCTCATTATGATGATGCATTACCGAGTGGGCCCAGAGATACCTCTCCGTCATACGGAGTGACAAATCCCAGTCTCGATTCGTGCCAACCCAACAGACACTTTCGGAGATACCTGTAGTGCACCTTTATAGCCACCCAGTTACGTTGTGACGTTTGGTACACCCAAAGCATTCCTACAGTATCCGGGAGTTGCACAATCTCATGGTCTAAGGAAACGATACTTGACATTAGAAAAGCTCTTAGCAAACGAACTACACGATCTTGTGCTATGCTTAGGATTGGGTCTTGTCCATCACATCATTCTCCTAATGATGTGATCCTGTTATCAATGACATCCAATGCCCATGGTCAGGAAACCATAACCATCTATTGATCAACGAGCTAGTTAACTAGAGGCTTACTAGAGACATGTTGTGGTCTATGTATTCACCCATGTATTACGGTTTCTAGTTAATATAATTATAGCATGAACAATAGACAATTATCATGAACAAGGAAATACAATAATAACCATTTTATTATTGTCTCTAGGGCATATTTCCAACAGCCGCCACTGCCACGGCTTCGACCTGTAGACTAGAGGGTGTAACTTGTTTATCTCACTCCTGTCTATTTTTGTATTGATCATACTACCTATTTACATAGATGTTTCTTCTATATGTCTATTATGTGCCTACATTGAAAGACATCAGTATGGAACTAATATTGTCAATGCCATGATCATGATTTATTTTTGAATTAAATTAATTAAAAAATTGCTAATTTACTCGACATTAGAAATCCTAATGTATGTTGGCATTTTATTATTCATGGCTTTGCCGCAACGCTGAAACCTACCCCGTTTACAGGGACACACTTTAAGCGTTTACAGAGCAAAATTACTTTGTAGCTCACGACGATGAATGTGTTCTGGGTCACTAGTGACGCTCTTAAAGGAACGGTTACTCCTGTACCGTTGAAGGCATTCAAGGAGGCCATCATCATCTTTTGTTTTAGCCGTTCTGAGTGTGATCGGAGACAAACTAGATGACATATATCTACATATGCAGATTGCCAAGGACTTGTGGGAAGCACTTGAGCCTAAATTCGGCGCAGTCAATACTGGAAGTGAGATGCATGCCATAGAGCAATTCCATGACTGTATTTGACCAGGGTCATAAGATACAATGCATTGTTAGAGTTTGAGCTTCTTAAGTGTGAGTTGCTGGACAAGTTTGTCATGGGATGCATCGTTAAGTATCTCGAGCTTCTTAAGTGTGATTTCTTGTCATATGTTAGCAACCTACCGTTCCATGCAGTAGCTCTCTTCAATATTTTATCTGCAATAGGCTATAGATCTTCTCTTATAAGTCTTTGCTCACTCCCGTTGATCTACATATGCTTGTTGAAAAGGAGCTTTGGATGCCCAAGTCTTTGCTCACTCCCGTTGATCTTTGTTTAATCTCGATTTTGATAGAAAACTGACTAGTGGGGTCTGCTCGCAAGGATGACATGGTCGGGAGGCACCCACGCCTGATGACTAGGCAAAGTAGACGAGCCCTCTCTCTCTCTCTCTCGCTCGCTCAGTCTCACTCTCTCTCCCATCCCCGACCAGCGCTGCCACTCCTCCTCCTCAAAGCAGCCACAACTGCCATCCCCCCAAAGGTCGTCTCTCCGCCACGACATCTAAGCATCGCACCCTGCACGGCATCCTCCCTGCTCGGCACGGATCTCGGGAGGTAAGGCCGCCGGCCGCGGCTACTCCCGAGCTCCCGCCCTCCGCTGCACGCACGCGTGGAGATCCCCGCCTCCCACCCATCTGCCTTACATAGCGAGATGGACGGCTACGTCTCGTTCATAGCAACGACGTCTGCCCGAGTGTGTTGACCTCGACTCCTTGGTGGTGGATGAGGACGTCGACTCTGTTAGTGCAGGTCCCAACCTCAATACAGCGATCAACCGAGTACTTTCCGACGAGTCACATTTACAAGCTTGCCACAACCAAATTCTTTTCGGCGGGAGAATAACGTTGGAGTTCCGCCAAACACGCACTTACACGAGGAGCAAGCAGGTTTTAATCAAAAAGGGATGACCCCCGGCCTCTACATCCGGGCGATGCATGAAGCCATCTATCTATATCTATCTATACCTATACTAATCTAGACTCCCTAGAAATTCCAATGTTAATCAGAAATTACGAGCCATTAATCTGGTGGGACCAAGTTATTACGGTGTTGATTTAATCATATAATTCTCTATTGAAGTTATGTGGAAAAGAATGGTCCAAGGGAGTTTTTTTAGCAGAATTAATTACCTTCATTACTTAAACCAAACTAGGAATTTCGTCTGCTAATACATGCAAGATACAATGAGGCGAACCTCGCCATTCCTGACAACACTCCTCACCAACAGCAAGCTTAGCTAGGATGTCCAGCTCGATTAGCAATCCGCCTTTTCCAAGTAACTCTACATCCATGCCACCCAAGCATTTGCGCCTTTATGTCCTCCACGATCGACTCCGCAGTAGAGAGATTTTTGTTAGTCTTGCTGATCATACGATAAGCCTCTCTGCAATCCATTTTAACATGGATCCATTGCACTCCAGGATCACGTGCCACTATCTCAGGCTTCACCATCTTAGGAAGGAATTGGGCCACGGCACCTCTGAAAGCACACCCATGGTCACGCAAGACTGCCCCTCCACCTCCCTTGTCTGCACCTTTCTAGATTGCTCCGTTTGTGTTTGCTTGCATCCACCCCTGCTCCGGCGGAGTCCACTCCTCCGGCGGGGATTGCACCCTCGTTCTCGCCTTCTTCTGGATGGCCTCATTCCATTCATCCATAAACTTCGAAACTGAGCTTGCTATCTCCCGCGAAGATTGAATTCTTTTGCCATCCCGTGCTTCGTTGCGCGCGAGCCATAAGCCATAAACTCCCTGAAGCACCATTTCCTTCTCCTCCACTAGTAGAAAACAGGGCTTTGGTCACAGGGCAATATTCACATTAGTCCCGGTTCAGTCACGAACCGGGACTAATGTGAGCATTGGTCCCGGTTCATGCGGCTAAGGCATTAGTCCCGGTTCACCTGAGCCCTTTAGTCCCGGTTTGAGACACGAACCAGGACTAAAGGGTGTGATGCCCATTAGTACCGGTTCGTGGCACCAACCGGTACTAAAGGTTAGACCTTTAGTCCCGGTTCGAGCCACCAACCGGTACTAATGGGGTTTGAGGCATTAGTACCGGTTCATGGCACGAAGCGGTACTAAAGGTCCCATTTTCAAACTCAACCCCCCCCCTGTGGATCGCCTTTTCAGTTTTGTAAAAAGCAAAAGAAAATGATAAAGACTTCAAAAATTAAAATCCTTCCAGATGTAGTTATGTTACTACATGTACTAGTTAGGAAAATTTAAAAACTTAAATTTGGACATGTTTTGCAAAAAGTGTAGGGAGAATGTAAAACGGCTATAACTTTTGCATACGATGTCAGAAAAAATGTATAATATATCAAAATGTTCAGCACGAAAATCCGCATCCGATCTTGACGGCCTACGGCCTGTTTGCAAATTTTTAGAATCCTCAAATTCTAAAAGGAAAAAAAGTTATGCTCAAATTTCAGTTTTTTTGAATTTTTGTTAAATCTGGTCAAACTATGGTCAAACTACTTATTCAAGAAGTATTAGTGTTACTAAATAATTATTCAAGAATATTAGTGTTACTAAATAATTATTTCAGTTTTTTTGAATTTTGGTCAAATCTGGTCAAACTGTGGTCAAACTGTGGTCAAACAATGGTTAAACTAATTAATCAAGAATATTAGTGTTACTAAATAATTATTTCAGTTTTTTTGAATTTTGGTCAAATCTGGTCAAACTGTGGTCAAACTAATTATTCAAGAAATATTAGTGTTACTAAATAATTATTTAAGTTTTTTTGAATTTTGGTCAAATCTGGTCAAACTGTGGTCAAACAATGGTCAAACTAATTATTCAAGAAATATTAGTGTTACTAAATAATTATTTTAGTTTTTTTTTGAATTTTGGTCAAATCTGATCAAACTGTGGTCAAACAATGGTCAAACTAATTATTCAAGAATATTAGTGTTACTAATTAATTATTTCAGTTTTTTTGAAGTTTGGCAACTCTGGTCAAACTATGGTTAAACTATGGTCAAACATTGGTCAAACTAATTATTCAAGAAATATTAGTGTTACTAAATAATTATTTCAGTTTTTTTGAATTTTGGTCAAATCTGGTTAAACTGTGGTCAAACTACTTATTTAAGAAATATTAGTGTTACTAAATAATTATTTCAGTTTTTTTTAATTTTGGTCAAATCTGGTCAAACTGTGGTCAAACTACTTATTCAAGAAATATTAGTGTTACTAAGTAATTATTTCAGTTTTTTTGAATTTTGGTCAAATCTGGTCAAACTGTGGTCAAACAATGGTCAAACTAATTATTCAAGAAATATTAGTGTTACTAAATAATTATTTCAATTTTTTTGAATTTTGGTCAAATCCGATCAAACTGTGGTCAAACAATGGTCAAACTAATTATTCAAGAAATATTAGTGTTACTAAATAATTATTTTAGTTTTTTTGAATTTTGGTCAAATCTGGTCAAACTGTGGTCAAACAATGGTCAAACTAATTATTCAAGAATATTAGTGTTACTAAATAATTATTTCAGTTTTTTTGAACTTTTGTCAAATCTGGTCAAACTGTGGTCAAACAATGGTCAAACTAATTATTCAAGAAATATTAGTGTTACTAAATAATTATTTCAGTTTTTTTGAATTTTGGTCAAATCTGATGAAACTGTGGTCAAACTGTGGTCAAACAATGGTCAAACTAATTATTCAAGAATATTAGTGTTACTAAATAATTATTTCAGTTTTTTTGAATTTTGGTCAAATCTGGTCAAACTATGGTCAAACTGTGGTCAAACAATGGTCAAACTAATTATTCAAGCAATATTAGTGTTACTAAATAATTATTTCAGTTTTTTTGAATTTTGGTCAAATCTGGTTAAACTGTGGTCAAACTACTTATTCAAGATATATTAGTGTTACTAAATAATTATTTCAGCTTTTTTTTAATTTTGGTCAAATCTGGTCAAACTGTGGTCAAACTATGGTCAAACTACTTATTCAAGAAATATTAGTGTTACTAAATAATTATTTCAGTTTTTTTGAATTTTGGTCAAATCTGGTCAAACTGTGGTCAAACTGTGGTCAAACAATGGTCAAACTAATTATTCAAGAAATATTAGTGTTACTAAATAATTATTTCAGTTTTTTTGAATTTTGGTCAAATCTGATCAAACTGTGGTCAAACAATGGTCAAACTAATTATTCAAGAATATTATTGTTACTAAATAATTATTTCAGTTTTTTTGAATTTTGTTCAAATCTGGTCAAACTATGGTCAAACTATGGTCAAACAATGGTCAAACTAATTATTCAAGAATATTAGTGTTACTAAATAATTATTTCAGTTTTTTTGAACTTTTGTCAAATCTGGTCAAACAATGGTCAAACTAGTTATTCAAGAAATATTAGTGTTACTAAATAATTATTTCAGTTTTTTTGAATTTTGGTCAAATCTGATCAAACTGTGGTCAAACAATGGTCAAACTAATTATTCAAGAATATTAGTGTTACTAAGTAATTATTTCAGTTTTTTTGAATTTTGGTCAAATCTGGTCAAACTATGGTCAAACTATGGTCAAACAATGGTCAAACTAATTATTCAAGCAATATTAGTGTTACTAAATAATTATTTCAGTTTTTTTTGAATTTTGGTCAAATCTGGTCAAACTGTGGTCAAACTATGGTCAAACTACTTATTCAAGAAATATTAGTGTTGCTAAATAATTATTTCAGTTTTTTTGAATTTTGGTCAAATCTGGTCAAACTGTGGTCAAACTATGATCAAACTACTTATTCAAGAAATATTAGTTTTACTAAATAATTATTGTTTTTTAAAACAATAGTTTCAAACTCAAACAGTGAAATGTGTGACTTCATGCTCAAGCTAAGTTCCTGAGGGTTAATAGGATTGACATCTTACTATTGTCAGGAAAAAAACAAGTGCAGACTTGGAAACGAGGGAGAATAGAAGCCGGAAGTTAAGCGTGCTCAGGCTGGAGTAGTGAGAGGATGGGTGACCGTTCGGGAAGTTAGATGATTTGGAATGATGAGGGGTGATTAGAGATTAGAGGTTAAATTGAGCAGTGATGAGGGGTGGTGATTAGAGATTAGAGGTTAAAATAATTCAGAAACTTGAAAATAAAAAAAAATACAAAAAAATTGAAAAAAAAATTAAAAAAAAATCATAAAATTTCCTTTAGTCCCGGTTGGTGTTACCAACCGGGACTAAAGGTGGAGCTCCAGGCTGCGGCCACGTGGACGGCCTTTAGTCCTGGTTCGTGTAAGAACCGGGACTAAAGGGGAGGCTTTAGTAACGACCCTTTAGTCCCGGTTCCAGAACCGGGACTAAAGGCCCTTATAAATCAGGACAAAAGGCCCTTTTTCTACTAGTGCTCACTGGCATCACCAATCCAATCCAACATATAGTTTTCTAAAATAATTCTCTGTTGAAATTAGGGATCGATTTTTCTGTTGCCATTATATTTAGTTTTGTTGTTTGTTGAACTACCCATACTACTCAGTTAACATTGTTTAATATTAGTCAGGTATGGCGCTCAAACATTGTTTTATATTACCCATTCTACTCAGTTACCGCCTGCGCTCAAATATTTTCTACTTATTTCGGCTAACGAAGACCTTCCAAAGGATGGAGTGGTCAAGAATGTAGAACTGGCCAAGATTTTTGCTCTTCAATAGATAGATAAGTGGCGAGTTTATTTCTAGATTAATATGTAAGCCCTCTATGACAATAATTTTTGTTTACTCTGTTAGCTACATGGATCACAAGCCATCTATATGTTAATATTACTACGATTTGGTTTATATTAACTGAAAAGTTCAATACTTCTACGGCTTTAATTTGTAACACATCCATAACTCGTGTATCTTTCCTGGTTTCAGGGACACTCAAGCCATATTTTAGTACAAATAAGCTAAACATATAGGCATCATTACCTCTATATATCAGTACATGTAGCAACGGAGAGAAGATGCTACAATATATATACTTTGACTCGACTGAGCGAAGATTGTAATGCGGGTGCTCTCTCTCGAGATATGTATTATGTGTCAATGATTCACTGTTGCACATCTTAAAGAAGGTGTCATGTAATGTGCTACCACATATATGGCCACCAAAATGAGCGTTATTAGTGGTGGTTTGCTGATTCTTGAGTTTAACTGAATACCTCATTTTCTATGTACATGTGAAGTTGTTCGAATTGGTTCATAACACTACACCGCCCTCAATGTGTCCAATACAGCATTAGTATGTCATTTTTTCTGCACAGGAACTATATAGATAGAGGATGGACTAGGAAGTTTGCCTCTCTTGACAATATATGCTATTTTATTAGATGTCCACAAATCATGTTCACATAACCTGCTTTTTGTCTACACACTGGTCTGCAGTAGATTCTATTAGAGTTAATAGATGTTATCAAATCTTGACGCGCCGTGAGTTATGCTATATTTTCTTAACTTCATGCAACTTTTGAGGTAGCTCTGTACAATATAAATGTATTTTCCAAAATCAATTTAGTTAAGATTGGCTTTTGCAATGAGGACAAAACATCCATGCTGTAGTACATCAAACAAAGCAGTAGAACTTATTTTCAGTTGTTATTGTTCAGTTTTCTCTCCCAATATGCAGAAGTTGAAGAAAAACTGATATTTCGTACGCTGATAGTTATAATAGTACATTTTTTTGGAAAAGGAGGTTAAGACCCCCGGCCTCTGCATCAATCGATGCATATGGCCATCTTTAGGTATAATAGTACATATATTACTTTGGGATTGATTTTGCAGTACAGTTGGAAAAAACATATACAGAGATGTTTCTTTGCTTCTTTAATAGTTCACACTTTTAACTTATATTTGGCTAGATATAACAGAAGAATTGAGCATGATTTTTTCTCTTAGGAATTCTCACACCGGAAAGAACTAAATGGTGGAAAATGCTATTCAAATTAACATTTCTCACGTATGAGTTTCATTTCTAACAAGAGGTTATGCATATCATATTTTCAGCAGTTAGTGTGGATGATTCTCCTGCTGCCTAGGAGATAAGAATAATTGTCTCCAAAAAGAGTGCATCTATTTCCTTTACTTATTTACTAGAACAATGCCCGTGCGTTGCAACGGAATATAAATATCCTAGTACATTAGCTTGTGATTAACCTGTCAATAATAATGCAATTGTGTAAATAAATGTTCATCAAATTCTGCCCATGAATTACCTTATATTGTGCTTAGAAGTTTGGTAAGTAAATTAAAATGGAATTGTTTTAGAAGGTAAGTAAATTAAGGTGATTGATTATCATATACATGGAAGGTGGGACGAAGAGGCGGTGGGAAGAAAGGTGAAATGGGAACCTTACGTTCTTTTTAAGTAGTAGAGATAATTTATTAGTCTTTTGGTTCTGATTTATGTTTCTGTTGTAATACTTCGCGAGACATACAGTGGGATCAGTAGGCCGCTTGCTGTTGCATTTTGGTAAACTGTAAACCCACCACAGTTCAATTTGCACATGTGATGTGAGAAGAACCTAGAGCAGCTGTTGGTGGTGCTGAACCGAGCTTCCTCCCAAGTTCTCAGGTTAAAAGGACAGCATAAAATGACTGAATGTGAAATACTGCAGAGTTAGCATAATTTTTACATTATTCAGAATAGTAGAATATCAATTGTCTGTCTTCTCCTAATTTGTGGTTACCAACATTACATTTCCACTTTCTGTTCGCGAAAGCGTGAATATTGCCTAGAAGTTATTCTGTTTACATTTTAATGAGATAAATATCGTTGTAGTGCTATTGTTCACCTCATGTGTTGTGAAACATTATTCTGTGAGATGAATGGCATTGAAGTGTTATCGTTCACCTTATCAGTTGCATCATTTTTTTATTGTAATATTCGGTTAACTTTCTCTTATCTTAAGTTTCTAAAGTGAAATATTCATTTTTAATATACGAATGAATTTGTGTTAACCCCTAAAAATATACTCATTTGCCCCAAAGTAAAGCTTACTCGGTAAACAAGACTTGCTGGAATTTAGCCATTTCTTTGGAGCAAGAAACTAGGAATATATCCATTTTGTAGTCTCCCTACTTAATTTTGAGGTTGCACATCCGCCTTCTTAAAATAGAAAGGAGACCACATCCATTATGAATCTTTCACTCTTTACTCTTTTCTTCAAACACTATATATCAGTTTGTGCATATCAACTAGGTGATTGGATGACGAACTTTCATTGTGTTGCATAATCGTTCTAAATAAACATAATCCCAACAAATAGGGATGTATAACATTCATGTTTTTCTAAATTTATATTTTCTATATTGTTTCTTATTCTAATGCAAAATATCTAGCCCGTGCACTTTGCACGGATTCACGACTTGTTTTATTAATTATTCATAAAGACCTTACAAAGTAATACGTCAGTAAGTCTAAAGCCACCATCTTGACAACATCTGTCGCTACTCCTAACCACTTGATGAAGGGGTGCCGATTGTCCGAGCCAAATACCAAACAGACCTCCCACCAAAGCCTAACATCTAAAGCCGGAGGCCCCAACCAAGCCTCATACCGGGTCTGGGGCACACACCGGTCCAAGGCATTCTCATAGGTCGCCGCCGCCGTCTTCCATCGAGCCATCTTCAGAGCAGGTACTTACGCATCGACCTTGTCAAGTCTACCGTCGATGCCACCACGACGCTGGACAGCGTCGCCATCCTGCGCTTCTCCTTCACCACACGTCCACTGCCGAGACCCTACTGCTCCATGCTGCTGAGAGACAGCATTGTCGATGTGCCAGATGCGACGCTTCTCCTCCTTTGCGAACACCACCTGCTACCACTGGTCTCATCGTGCCGAATGCACGGCCAAAGATCAAGAGGACCGAGCCGCCTCCACGAACCACGAGGTGGAAACGACGATCTTGCGTTGTCGCCGCCCAATCCCGAAGATGCACATGTACGATAACAACCTTGCGGCCAGCTTGATTGATCGATACTTAAAGTCGACAAAACTCATGCAGACGCGAGTAAAAGGAGGACCCCCCAACAGACTCCATCCATGGCCTCTGCACGACCTGGCAGCCAGCTACGTACCTAAGGTTGATGGCTTCACAATGCAACCAAGTGCACCTTGAGTATTTATATTAGACGTGCAAAATGACCGTTCAGAAGAAGAAAACATGTAAAAACTTGTATATAGAAGTTTTCCGGAGACGACTAGAATGTGGTTTTGTCCCGAGTTCCAAGACTTCGCCGAGTTCATTCTATCAGAAACTAGGTAAACTTCTCTTTACCGAGTTTGATCCAAAATTGGACTCAACAGTGATAAGCAACTCGGCAAAGCTATGCTTTTGCTTGGTTCCAACGAAAAACCACACGGTGAACTTAATAAACTCGGCAGAATATCAAGTTCGCCGAGTTCCCGTCGGAATGAACTCAGCAAATCCCGAGATGTGGGCCACGCCTTGCAGTAGGCCACGGAGCCGTGAAGGCGGCCTTTTTTTGCCGATTTTCGTCTGATGGAAACTCAGTAAATATTTTCAGTTTTTCATGTTTTATAATTAGAATTCTAGCGCGCTCATCTTTGCCGAATTCCCGATAGAATGTACTCGGCAGTATCAGTGATTGCCGGTAAACTCGGCGAAATGTGGCAATGACCCAGTGCCACACGGCGTATCCTTATTAAACGGGGACTGCTGAGTTTCAAACTCTGCAATGTCTTTGCCTAGTTTAGTTTTCTAGGAACTGGGTGTATTTTGACACTGGGTAGTAACGTGTGCCACGCGGAGGGCCCTTAATGGATATGTGACTGCCGAGTTCCACTCGGCAGTGCCCAGTTCTACTGAATTAACAACTCGGCAGCTATTTTGTACTGGGCAATGAGTGCTGGAACCTGTATTATTTCTATTGGTCTTAGTTGGTCGAGTTTATATAGAAAACTAGACAAAGAGTTGTGCCATGTGGCACTTCCGTGAATAGCCCGTCCGGTCTGACGGTGTGGTTCGTTGAGTTTTTGCTGATAGAAACTCGGCAAATATTGTTTAAATATTCATTGAGTTTGCGGGTGAATGAGCTCGGTAGTATTAATGATTGCCGGGCCCCATCCAGCCGAGTGTGCTGCACCGGGTTTGGCACTCAATGAAGATTTCGCCGAGTTTAACTTGTCCTCTTCCGAGTTTCAAAATAGCGATTCTAGTAGTGAGCTCCCTCCATTTTCTTATGTAAGACCACAAACTCAAATTAGAGGTACCAAGATTAAAATTAGTGTTTGCTTTTAGAAATTAGTTTGTCTTCTTCTTTACCGGGTGATTAATAGGGCACATACAAATTAGAGGAAATTAAGTGGGTGTGAGGGGTAAAATAGATGAGAGTGCGAGTAGTTAAACCACGGATTGTTGGTACAAGGTAACATCATCAATTTTTTCCTCGGTTACTGATGGTGGCCTTGTATAACTGCAACACATCTTCACCATATTGATCTTGTACAAAAAAGTGGAAGAGTACCCATATGGCCATATGGCCACAACTGACCAAGAGAATCAATATAGGTCACTACTTCCTATCTGAGCTACAACATTCATTCGTATTTAGTTGCAAAGATATTGTACACTTGTACCCAACCAAGCAGTGTTATATAAGGTGACTTAATGCAAAAATAAGGAGGCTAAATGTGGCAGATGAAGGAAAGAAGCGAAAGAAATGAAAGTTGATCGCCATGTTTCAAACATTGATTTTGATGGGAACAAAGACGTTTCCTCAGTGATGAGCTTGACTGGTATCAGGAACATAATAAACACATTTTAGCTTTCTCCGAGATGCACTACTAGTATTAATGGTGGAAAATGATGCAATCCTAGGCTTTCATGTTTACGCGTGACTTGGAAGAGACACAAGACTCGTTTTAGGTACTTTCAAGCAAATCTTCGTGTTCTTGTTGTGGAACATCTAATATCTACAAAAGTGAGCTATTATGTTTTTACACATCATACGATAACGCGTCAAATACGATGACCCTTTGGCCTCTCCATCGCTCTGATATCTCAGATAAGATAGTTGATTGCGTATAGGTACCACGAATGAGGCTAGGTCAACGAATTGGTACCAATTTTATTTTTTTGAAGATCAATATCAGTTTTGGACTTTGGGGCTCGCCGCACAACCTCCCGCCCTCTATTGCCCGCACATGCGGAGTCCCGCGCCTCCCACCCCGCTGCCTTCCATGGCGAGCTGGCCGGCCACGCATAGTTCATTACAATAACGTGTGGCAGAGGACCTTGACTCAATGGTGGCAGACGAGGACCTTGACTCTGTTGGCGCAGATCCCGACCTCAACGGAGAGATCCGTTGAGTACTTTCCGATGAGTCCGCTCGGACGGGCTAGCCACGACCGATTTCTTTCGGGCCGGCCGCTCGTGTTGAAGTTCCGCCTGATGCGCACCTACACGAGGAACAAGCACGAAGGCTTTGCAAGTGGATAGATTCACAAGCACGAGGGCGCGGATCCTCCGTAGCAAGTATCTTCACTCCAAAACTTTGTCACAGGTGACAGCAAGGCCGACTGACTCACCTTTTTGGAAAGGGCTTATGAAAGTCAAATTAACCTTGTTTAATAGGACAAAGTTTATTATTAGCAACGGTGCTAGTACGCGATTTTGGGAGGATACTTGGCTCGGAGAGACACCCCTTGCCATTCAATACCCGTCTCTATATCGTATTGTTCAACGACGTGAGGTGTTCGTTGCAACGGTACTTCAATCCAACCCCCTTAATATTCAGTTCAGAAGGACGCTAGTTGGCAATCGTTGGGAAGAATGGCTCCATCTAGTAAGTAGACTGATGGAGGTTCAGCTATCTCAACAACCCGATAAATTACGCTGGAAGCTTACTAGGTCTGGAGAGTTTACAGTTAAATTAATGTATGTTGATGTTATCAATTCAAGCTCGATTCCTAGTTTCAAACATGTTTGGGCTGTCAAAGTTCCTTTGAAAATCAAAGTGTTTATGTGGTTTGTCCATAAACAAGTAATATTAACCATGAACAATTTGGCAAAGCGTAATTGAACAGGACCTACTAGGTGTAGTTTCTGTGATCGGGATGAAACCATCAAACACCTTTTTCTTGATTGCCCGTTAGCCAAAGTCCTATGGCGGACAGTCCATATTGCATTTAATATTACTCCACCGAGTTCTGTCAACACGTTATTTGGAACGTGGCTTAACGGGATAGAGCCCGAAACAGCGAGACATATTCGCGTAGGAGTTTGTGCTTTATTGTGGGCAGTCTGGAAATGCAGAAATGATTTGGTTTTTAACAGAACAACAAATATTTATGTTTTGCAGGTCATTTTTCGAGCCACTGCGTTGATCCGTATGTGGTCGCTACTCACTCCGACGGAGGCCAGGGAGCGTTTGATTACTGGATCTATCCGCTGGGAGATGATAGTACGGGATATCTTCAACCGGTTTGGATGGCGGTCATGTAATAGGATATGCAATTAGTTTACCTGTCTCTCTTATGCCAGCCGGTTGTGGCTTTTTATGGCCAGTTTGTTTTTGGCCCTTTTGCCTCTCTCTGAGCTCTCCTTTATTTTCGTTTTGACACTCTAAGACCTTGTTGAACCTATTTATCTTTTCAATAAGTTGACCGTATGCATCGTTCTGATGCAGAGGCCGGGGAGTCCCCTTTTCGAAAAAAAAAGATTCTAACGTACAACTAGCACACGTACTTAACAACCATGCCGCCGGCTTGATTGATCGATACTTGAAGTCAATGAAACTCGCGCAAGAGCGAACAACATGAGGACCCGCCAACAAACTCTATCCGTGGCAACTGCTCAACCTATAGCAGCCAGCTACCTACCTAAGGCACAGCTTCAGGATGCAACCAAGTGCGCCGCGTGTTGGAATATTAGGCAAATTCATGATCAATTTTATTAAATAATTATGACTAGAAGAGCGACTAGCATGCAACGATCTACCAAACTAGCTGAACAACAAAACATGGAGAGCAGCATCTCACACAGCACAATAACTTCAGACAGACACAAAAACATATCAGGAAGGACGTATTGTTCGTTAATTGTTGTAGGAGCGACGGTGTTGATGACGATATTGACGATGATCTGTTGTTGACGATGATGGAGAGGACGATGAGTAGCACCGGCAGACTTAGACGGAAGACGACCCGTGATTACGAACTTGAGCAGTCGCGCAGATCACTTCTCAAAAACCTAATTCGTCCTCTCCCGGTGCAGGATCGCAAAGACGAATGGTTCCGGAGACCTGCTCTCCCGCACGCAGATGCACGTCGGCGTTTGGAATAGAGTAGACGATGGTGGCGGCGTAGGTTGTGGGACGATGCAAAACCCTATGTGTTTTCGGGGTATCTTTTGGCCGCAGCATGTAGCAGTAGGTGCAAGTTGTGAGAGGAGGCAAAACCCTATGTGTTTTCATGTATCTTTTGGCCGCAACCGGTAACAATAGTACATATTAGGACCAGAGACGGTATTGTGTCGCGATCACAATCTCAAACCGACTTGATTTTTAAGTTATATACTTAGCAGACAAGAAATAATTAACTTGTCTGCCCACACCCTTACAATGCAACGAGCGCGCGCGTGTGGTCTTTTCTTTCTCTTCTCAACACATCACTTAGAGTGATGAAGAGAACCCAATATATAGAGGTCCAACTCTTACTCAACTTCTAGGATGAGACTAAACTTAGAGCCACCACTTGCTATTTTATTCATGAGCCACTATTATTTGAGATTTCAGAAGTTGTTAATGGGGCCATGCCATTATTTCTAACACCGCACACTCTGACTTGAGTCTCCCGGGCGGGTTTCAATAGGCGACGTGTCACTCAGGACGCGGAGGAACAGTGGGAAGCCGGTGGCACCCCACCGCAGCTCGCACGGGCGACACGACAAAATGGTGCAGTCGGTGGCTGGGAGCGCATACCTTGCGCATGACATGACCAGCCACGTCGCTCAGCTAACTGCCATTACCGTGGCCTTTGCTCTGTGCAGAGACCAGCGAAGTTGCGGCAGAGGTAGTGCGGCGAGATGTCCGACGTTGCTAAGGAGTTGGCCAGAACTGGATGTCATTCCACTGTTGAGCTCAGCCAGAGAGGACTTAGGAGGCAAGGCACCGCCATGCGCGAAGGACAAGCAAGTCTGCGAGGTGAGCGGTAGAAGCTGGGCACAATGCAGGAGTGAGAAATGCGTCAAACGTGTGTACGTGGATTGTTTTTTTGCCACATCATCCATGACCAATTGCCCCACTAGTCACTTTTTCTGTCAAAAAGGGAATCAAATAACCAAAGTGGTACCAATTTGTTTACCTAGGATTATTTGTGATACATTTGTGAAATTAACTCCAACATTGTAGTAGTTGTTAACTTAGGAGTCAGCCGTCATCCGACTGGTACATCTCTAGTTGTTAACTCCATGACACCCTGCTTTGCGATCCCGAGGTCATAGTCCGCGAGGGTAGCAGGAAAACACGACAAATAGCGCGACCCTCCCACCTCCTCCCTCATGGATCTGCTCCAACATGCTACGGGAGATACTGACACCTTGGAATATTATGTTCAATCGCTCTGACTGGGTAGAGCTAGCTATGTCCATCAAAGTTAGAAACTTTCGACTAATAGTATCCAATAAAAGGTTATCTCTGTGGTAATGGAGACTGGATTAACTACCGTGCATGGGAGGTCCCGTGCACGGTCCAGCCATTGATTGCTACGCCGTGATTCGTGCTAGAGAGTGCAACTCACCCATATTTTTTTCATATGATTCAAAGATTGTATCAATTTTATCTTTTGAACACAAAGTCAAATTTATCACTTGGTTGCAATTTGCATTTCTCGTAATGAAGCCTTCCAAAACAAAATCAATCTTGAATATATTTTGATAAAATATAAAATTTAGGTTCAAAAACATGATGAAACTGTTAAAAAAATCTGTGTTTTTTTTAGAAATTTAGGAAAAAAAATAAAAATCTTCAAACTTAAACAAACTTGACCTACTGGCGTACTCATATAAAACTTTCGACAAAGAACTCCCTAAAAAATCTGAGCGAACAATAAAAACACTAAGACAATATAGAGTGATTCTAATATAGTGCTGATTTTGTTTTCTTCGCCAACAATACCACGAAAGGCTTTTCTTTGCAAAAACAAAACGTGTGCGTAACACTTGAGCAAGTTTGTTGTCAAAAAATTTAATGATTTTTTTACCATTTTTGCAATATATTTCAGAGTTTTATCATGTCTCAGATTTCAATTTTTAAAACTGTCCAAATGTATTCAAGGTGGTTTTATTTCAAAGTATTAATCGCAAGGACCACACTGACACAAACAGATTATGAATTAGAGTTTTGATTCAATGGATAAATAAGATTCAAACTTCAAAATCAAATGAAGAAGGCATGGGTGAGTGGGGTACTATACGTGTAATGTAAGAAGTAAAGGAAGAGAGAGATTGACTCAGGCATGGGACCCATGCACGGGACCTCCCGGGCATGGTAGAATCTCTTTTCTCCTGTTGTAATGCCGTTATGAACCATGGCAATGACCGTGCGCATCAAAACAGTCGGTCTAGTGATTGGCACTAATTGTTGACCGGTCCATGTATTGACTACATGGAGATTGCGATGTTGACTTTGTTTCCTTCTAATGTAATCTCATCTACACTTCAACGGAACCATTGTCAATGATCAGCACCGGCTGTCCATGGCTATTTAGTATTTACCCTTGTGTCCAAGTAATATGGGAGCGGCTATATGTAAAGTCGCCTGAAAATTAATTTTGGTAAATCAATTTTCTTGGCCATTATATTAAAGATCCAACGGCCGTTCTTCGTTCTTCTTCCTCCAGGTTTCTTCCTCCTCCAACCATTCTTCCTTCCACAAAATCGACTTATTCAGATTACAAATTCTGTAAACTTACATGTAGCTATTGTGAAGCAATATTGAAGGCGCATCTTATTAACAATGTTGCTATGCTATAGTGCTACCCCGTAGACATAATATTGACTGTCTTTACATGTGACAATGACTTGCTTCTTGGTCACGAGAGGATGCTTTTTTTGAATCAACAAACATCAACCATGGGAATTTTTGGCATATTGGATTACCTACGCCACCATACTGATGGAAAGGACCACGCTTGAGCGCTATTGACAAAACAGCCGGAGGCGGCAGGATCTGCCGCCACAGCCCACAGCGGCAGGATCGATGCGAGCACTAGCAACGGAACAGCCTGTCCAGCTTGTTGGGACAAACCCGGTCCGGCGACGAACGCCGCATAGGCTCCGGCGACACGAACGCCGGACGAACCCCAGTCTCTCTCTCACTCAGACGTACGTAGGTGGAAAAAGAAGAGGAGCACACTGACACAAGAATTTTCGACGACAAACGCCTCGCCGCATGAACGGCGCCACGCCGCACGCACGACCCTTTTCTTTACTCGGCTCAAACTATGGCACATACCACGTACAAAGAGGGGCTTTTTATACCCAGGTGCACTCACACGATCTAGTTGCCAAACCGGCCACTAATCACGCACAGATGATCCCTGTCTCTCCTAGAATATCTCTAGGATCTGCACTGCCGGCTAACAACCCATTCATGCATGCATATCTCCTAACGCGCGTGCTACATGCACTAACTGGCTCCAGCCGCTCGCAACGCCCCTGCCCAACGCGCCGGACACACCAACGTGACACACACATAGATGGCCACGGCGAACCGTGGTTTATTCCTAACACAGCTTGTCGCTGCTAGGATCATTTGAACGGAGAAGTCAGAGCTAGGCTCCTAGCAACAGTGGCGCGGTCACAAGAACTTACAACTAGATCCATCACAAAGACACAACAAGGCGTACTCCTACAGAGCTCAGCGTACAGCCATAGCCCATGACGGCGGAAATTCATTGGGGCACGCACCTGCCAAGCCTTGGCCGGCCGCTTCATTGTCTAGCGATTTGCGATGTAATTGAATCTCGCACGAGAGCACGGTAGGTTTTAAGTTTGAGACATTGAAACTTACCATTTCTTATCTGAAATTTGCGGTTTGTCGCTTTCTCTTACTAAGTTTCATAGATAAAATTTTATGACATTTTTTTGTTGGTTGTAAGCACTGGTTTCCCTGCTTCTTGCCGGCGCCGCCATCGGTCCGCCTCGTCTCCTATGTTCCTTGGACCATGGAGGCACGGTGGATCCTGGCCCTTGCCGATGGGAGGGCTCCGTTTTTAGTTGTTTTTCTGAATTTTGTTAAGGTTTGTGCCATGATCAAGAAGATGAAGCGGCGCAGGCTTCTTGAAGATGGAACAAGGTTCTCCCCGCCTAGCCCCCGTCCCGGTGATGCTTCAAGCGTCATCGGAGGGCGTGTGGATGTGTGTCTCCGGCGGATCTCGTGGGATCCGGTCGGCATTTCCCTTCGGTGGATCCTTCTAGATCCGGTCTTCGTTTGTCTACGTCTATGTGTCTGCAGGTTGGATCCTTTCGATATACGCTTCTCTTCATCAGCGGCAGTTATTGTTTTGCTGCACTGGTCCTATGGGGCCTTAGCACGACGACTTCCCGATTGTCTACTACAACAATGTCTGCCTGGCACCGACGAGGGAGGGGCGATCACGGTGACGCGCTTTCGGCTCGCTTCACTGCTTGTAGTCATCACTAGGTGGTTTATAGACCTAGATGTAAATTTCAATTCTAGTGTTTTTATACTACCTTGATAGTTGATGAATAGATCGGAAGTTTTCTCGCAAAAAACTCAACATTTATTTTCAAAATTCATCAAAATGTATTCGAAACGGGTCTTATTTGAAAGCCCTCGGCACAAGAAACATGAATATGAAACAAGAACTTAATTTGAACTGTTTATTCAAAAGATACAAAAGTTTGAAAGTCGGAGTCCAAAAATAAAAGCACGCATGGAGGACTTTGTGCCCTAAGACCTGTGTGCCACAAATCTGCTCCACCTATGGCAGCATGCTCCATGTGGCCTCGCTATACCATTTTTTATCTCTGCCTCGTTTGAAAACCTATGATGCAAAGGGTGCCGCCACGGGCTATGGCGGTAGGCCTTGCTGCCTTTGACTTTGGTGGCAGGTGCCATGTGTTGGTTGTCGGGCCTGCCGCCACCGTAGTTTTGGCAATTGCATTCGTAGGTGGGGTTTTTTTTTGCCTGTTATTACACTTGCGCAGGTGGTAAAAAATGCAAAAAAGGCCAACCATGGTGGGTACATCACCCAGTTGATACTTCTCAAGAGTGCATGCAATTTGTGAATGGTACAAATGGCCACCTTTTTGCTCAATCTTTATCACGCATGTAACATGTAGTGAATTGATGGCTCGACTAACCCTCCCCCCTCCCCACCCACCTATCACCCCCCCCCCCCCCCCCAGTACACATACATCTAGGGGTTGATCTAGCGGATGCCATGGGTGTCATGTCACCTCTACATTTGGAAAAATAATGATCTCTAATGTGTACCAAACAATACTTATCAAACAACTTAAATCTATTATGTGATTATTTTTTGAATAAGGATGGTGATTATACAAGATTACACTGGATATACTGTACATTCTTCACAAAATTAGAACTGTGTCACTCCTAGTGTTTAGATCCTAGATCTGCCAGTGACACACCCAATTCGAAATCTACAAGCTACATGCATATGTGTTGAGAATCGCCTAGTGTATTTTTTTGGACATGCAAAATGACTTTTAAGACAAAGAAAACAAGGAAAAACTTGCATATACCTCTTACAGAGTCGAGAAGTTATCAACTGGGTGATGTACCCATATGGCCGTATTGCCACACCAGACCAAGAGAATAAATATATGTCACTACTTCCTATCCCAGCTACAACATTCATTTGCATTTATTCGCTGAAATATTGGATATTTGTACTCAACCAAGCAGTGTTATAAAAGGTTACTTAGCGCAAAAATACGGAGGCTAAATGTGGGAGAGAAAGGAAAGAAGCGAAAGAAATGAAATTTTGTCACCATGTTTCGAACATTGATTTTGATGGGAACAAAAATGTTTCCTAGTTCTGTGAGCTTGAGCGGTATCAGGAACATAATGAACACATCTTAGCTTTCTGCGGTGGCGTGGGAGCGCATAGCTTGTGCGCGACTAACCACGATGCTCATCTAACTGCCACTAGCGTGGCCCTTGCTCGATGCAGAGACCAACGAAGTTGCGGGGCGGCGTGGCACTGGGAGGAGAGGGGCGAACGGGGGAGACTAGATGGCATAGCAGAGGTAGTGCGACGAGTTGTCCGACGTTGCTACACGCTGGCCAGAAGTGGATGGCATTCCATTGTTCAGCTCAGCTAGCTAGGAAGCAACGCACCGCCATGCGTGAAGCACATGCACGTCCACCAGGCGAGACGTTGTAGGATGATCAGGAGGCAGGCGAGAGAAATGAGTCAAACGTGTGTATGTGGATTTCTTTTGCCACATCATCCCTGACTAATGGCCCCACTAGTCTGTTTTTCTGTCAAAAAGTGAATCAAATAACGATCAGCGCAATATGTGACCGCCGCCCCTACAACAGGTACTGCTCCGAAAAAAACCAAAAGCGGTACCAATTTGTTATCTTAGCCTCGATTATGGTAGCTCTCTGCAATTAAGTCCCTACAGTGTCTCTATATAGGATAGAATATTTTGGCCATCCATTTCTCTCCAAAGCCTTTATGCTTCATCATGGAGATAAGAAACTCTACTAATTTTGCCATAAGTTTTTTCATAATATAGCTTAAAAATAAAGCAGTTGGACCAGATGAAGGTACATCATGAATAATTCCATGGGTAGCTACAGTGCTATCAAGAACTGAAGATAAACTCAGGTCTGTTAATTCTGCACACATTCCCCTAATCATCAAAAAAGATAACCCCGAGACACCGAATGAGTTTAGACTCATATCTTTGGTATGCATGCCTATCAAAATTATCACAAAAATTCTTGCTAACAGATCTCAAGATATGATTATACCCCTCATTAGAAAAAGCCCAGTACGGCTTTATTAAAAGCATAAATATTCAGGATTCCCTAGCATATATTGTTAAATAAATTCATATGGGTCACAAATCCATATATGAGATAGTCATACTTAAGATTGATGTTGAAAAGGCATTTGACAAAGTGAACTACAATGCAATATCTTTTATACTAAACGACTTGGGTTTCTATGAAAAATGGATTAGATGAGTCAACATGATTTTATCTTTTGCAACCACATCTGTGATTCTAAATGGTGCACCTGGTAAGATGATTAATTGCATGAGAGTGGTCAGACAAGGTGACCCTTTGCCACCTCTATTGTATGTCATTGCTGCTGAATTACTACAGAATTTGGTCAATGAAGCATGGCATAATGATCTCTTGAGTTTACCAGTGGCCCATAATCACACCAAGGATTACCCTCTCATCCAATATGTTGATGACACACTAATTATAATGCCAGCTGATCCTGAACAATTAGCTACTCTGATGGGCATCTTACAAATTTTCTCCGAATTTACTAGTCTTAGAGTAAATTACAGCAAGTCCTCCTTGGTTCCTATTAATATCGGTGAAGAGAAAGAAGAGGATCTTGCTAACATACTTGGGTGCAAAAAGAAGTTATGCCTTTCACATATCTTGGGTTGCCATGAGGATCCACTACACCTAAAGTAGATGGTGTTTAGATTGCACAAAATGTTTTATGGAATTGCTACAATTATGACATACTCAGGCAGACTGGTTCATTAAAAAGTAGTAATATCTGTCCTCCCTGTCTTTGACATGTGTTGTATCAGGGTGCCATTCACTATCCTTGATGACAATTTTGAAAAATCAGGAAGAGGGTTTTATGGTATGGTAAAGATATTAACAAGCATGGTAAGTGCCTTGTCAAATGGGATGTTGTTTTCCCTCCCAAAAAAGTTGGTGGTATGGGTTTTCTCGATCTAAGAATGCAAAACAGGGCACTACTAACCAAATTCATATATAAATTCTTCAACCAGTAAGCTATTCCTTGTGTCCAATTGATCCAGAACACCTACGAGAATGATCGGGAGTTGCAAGTTATCCCACCAGAATTGGATCATTCTAATGGAGAGATTGATGTTCTATCTTGGAGGAGTTCAAAAGTATGACCACCTGCTCACCATCATCTGAAAGCCCAATGAAGTTATGGCATGGCAGATGGAACAAGGAAATTATGCAGTCCCAATTTCCTCATCTATACTCATATGTTAAAAATAGCAATATCTCAATGCCATCTACTCTAAGCTACACATCTGAGGGATTTTATGACATGTTCCGTCGGCTTATGTCCTCCATTGCTGTCCAGCAAGGCATCACAATGCATAATTTACTGTCTGAAAGAAATGATTACAAGAACATAGATATATGGAGCTTCTTATGGAACATTAGTAAGTATTCAACAAGATATTATATCTTCAGCTAATTGGTAATCCACGGGAGGCCCCAAAACCATTCCAATGGATATGTAGCTCTTGTGGACTCTAGCTAAATAGAAATTCTTCTTCTGGTTGCTTTTACATGACAAGTTAAACACCAAAGTCCTTTTAAGTAGAAATGATTTATACAGTGAGACACGTAAATGTGTACTATGTGATGATGCACTAGTAGGAAAAGGGGCTTTTACCCCGGTTCATAAGGGCCTTTAGTCCCGGTTCTGGAACCGGGACTAAAGGGTCGTTACTAATGCCCTAGACCTTTAGTCCCGGTTCTTACACGAACCGGGACTAAAGGCCGTCCACGTGGCCGGTGCGGGGAGCCCAGGCAGGAGGGCCTTTGGTCCCGGTTGGTGCCACCAACCGGGACCAATAGGCATCCACGCGTCAGCACCTGGCAGGAGCTGAGGTTTTTGTTTTTTTTGAAAGGGGGTGGTTTAGGGGTTTTGGGGGGTTAATTTAGGTGTTTCATATATTGTGTTAGCTAGCTAATTAATAGAGAGAAGTGTCCTCTCTTATCTCCGTGCTTGGTCGACGCTACGTACTATATACGTATGGAGAGGAGTAGACACGCTAGCTAGTAATTAAATGAAGGAAACAGAAGATCGTCATGAACATATGCATACAGAGAGAAGTGATATCGACCACCTCTCCTTCTCCGAGATATTGGTCGAACAACAAGTTCTCGTATATCTATCCGACACTACCGGCTACATATATACAATAATTATCTCTTACAATACAATCTCCTAATTATATTGTAGGAACACAGGGTCCACATAGTATTCTCCGTTTTCAGCGATCACGTGGTCAAGGAAGAATGCCGCCAATTCCTCTTGAATTCCTAGCATACGATCTTCTGCTAGGAGTTGATCCCGCTTCCGAAAAATCTAATTTGAAGAAGGGGGTCAATACATATATATATGAATAAATGAAGCTCAACACAAATGATGGTAATAAAATAAAATTGTGAATATTATTGCTTACGCACTTCATATTGTTGTTCAGTGGAGCCCCGCTCACAGGTATGGTAGCGGATGGACTCGCAAACGTAGTATCCAAAGTAATTATTCCCGGGTTGCTGCCACAACCACATTACAAGAAATAGAGGTCAATCAAACACAGGGTTCCCGGGTTGCTATTGATCAAACTAGCGCTTGAATCACTAGGAGATGCGCGGAACATGCTACTATAGTACTTACTTTCGGGTGTCTAAATTGCAGCTGGTTCGGCAGTCCCGGGGCTTTTGAGGTGAATTTTCTCCAAACCCTGCCATAAAAAGAAAACAATTACTTGATATCAGGAAATGAACAAAGTTGCTGATATGGTGGATAATGATCGATTTAACTTACTTCTGGAGCATTTGAGTCATGTTCGCATAGTCCTGGGGATCTTTTCGTCTCGAGTCTAAGATGGTTACTACTCCCGGCTCAAGCTTAATCTCTAGGAGAATATAGTGGAAGCTGCGATGCATGCATAAGTCATCAATTACATTACCATAACCTGGACTAATAAGGGAAACCGAATATGCAGAAGACAGTAACACTCACTTGAAGTTGTAAGGAAAGAGTATTATATCTTTGTTTTGATTTAATACCAATGATTGTAGCAAGTTGGCCTCGGCTTCTTTGGGATGTTTTTCAACCGTATATGCATCTATGAGATTTGTGTTGATGAACCCAATATCACCGATTTGTCTTTTCTTCAATTCGGCGATCTTCAATCTGCATAATATAGTGAGGATAAGTATAAATACATGCAATGAAAGAGCTGACCTATATAGAGAGACTTAATGACAGAAGTAGTACTACTTACAGACAGTAGCAAGTGATCGTTGTTTTATCGAGGGACTTTAGATTGTAAAACTGGAAGAAATCCTCAAATGGAACATTCAGCAGTTCAATTCCAACGAGGTCATGCTTCGGTTTAACTCTCAGCGTCAAAGTACTCATCCCATCAGACTCTCTGCAGGTTTTCATGTACCAATCATGTAGTCTTCGCATCATCGTGCTTAGAGATCTGACATCTTTGACGAGAGGCTTCCCGTAATGGTATTTGTGTTCGTCCACCTCCATGATTTCATATTGTACATCGTCGGGCAGGTAATCTCCAAGATTGCTATAACCGGGCACCATACCCGGATCATTAGCGACGATGTCTTTTGACACCTTGAGCGGGGGGCACGATTGGTTCGCTTGTTCGCCGAGCTGGGCAATTTTTTTCCCAGCTCGTCGTTCTTTCATCCTTTTATCACTGATAGTACTTCCCGACCGCTCGCTTCGGCATATGCCTTTCCAAGAACGCGCTCATAGTTGCCTCTTGGCGGAGACTTTGGTGGTTTTGTCAGGGCAGCCAGAGTGCGCTTTGCTTTCACCGGATCTACCTTCTCCTCCGGAGGTGGATGTTTCTTTGCTTTGACCCCTTCAAAGAAGTTCTTCACTTCGGCTCGCACGATCTTCGCGTTCTCCTCCTCGGTCCTCTCATATGGTAACTTCTCTGGAGTCTTCAGAGAATCTGTATTGCCTCCCGCCTCTGGCAGCTGTACTGCTAGACGCCGGCAGAGCAGACGGAGCGGCTGCGGCTGTCTTCTTTCCTTGCTTACGAGGCGGAGGAGAAGGACTACGACGCGCCGGAGCAGCCGCAGCGGCGGCGGGTCTCTTCCGCCCTTGCTGACGAGGCGGAGAAGGAGGAGGCTCGCTGCTCTGGCGCGCTGGCGCTGGCGGAGAAGTAGGCGGAGTGCCGCCACGCGCCGGAGAAGGAAGCTGAGTGCCCTGATCACTCGCCGGAGGAGGAGGTGGAGGAGGAGGCAGAGTGCCCTTACTCGCCGGAGCCGTCCAGTTCGGAAGCTTGATGAGCTCCTTCCGCCATAGGCATGGAGTCTTCAGAGCTAAACCCGGCCGAGTCTCCCTTTCACCGGTAGGGTGGTCAAGCTGGAGGTCCTCAAATCCCTCCGTTATTTCATCCACCATCACCCTAGCATATCCTTCTGGAATCTGCCGGCAGTGGTAGGTTGCGCCGGGTTCAGTAGGTAAAACAGAGCCAACAGCCGCCTTGACTTTCAAGTTCTGCCATTCTGCCATAAGGTGGCAATGTTGAGACTCCGTGATAGCATCCACGGGGTAGCTAGGAGTAGCCGCATGCTCCAGCTGAGGCAGCTCGGTGGAAGCCACGCTACTTCTACGCTGAGATGGCGGTGTAGCTTCGGGGGCAGTTTCGGCATCTCTATTGCCGTTTCGTTCCTCTAGCACATGAACCCTTTCGTGCAGACGCTGAATTTGGATCTGCTCCACTTTTTTCCTCCTCTCCTGGGTTTTGTAACCGCCCGCGTCCGGAAAACCAGCCTTCCACGGAACGGAGCCTGGCGTGCCTCGTGTCCGTCCAGGGTGCTCAGGATTCCCGAGGGCCATTGTGAGCTCGTCGTTCTCTCTGTCTGGAACGAACGTCCCTTGCTGCGCTGCATCGATATAGTGCTTAAGCTTCTTGACGGGTATTGCAAGTTGCTCGTCCGTCCAACGACACCTCCCTGATACAGGGTCCAAGGTTCCGCCAGCCCCGAAGAACCAAGTCCGGCAATGGTCTGGCCAGTTCATTGTCTCTGGTTCGATCCCTTTATCAAGCAGATCCCTCTCAGACTTGGCCCACTTAGGCCGGGCTTTGAGGTAGCCACCTGACCCCGTGCGATGGTGAAGCTTCTTCATCGCAGCATTCTTCTTGTTTGTCGCTGACATCTTCTTACTCTTTTCCGATGTCTTGTGGGCCATAAATGCGGGCCAGTGATCTCTGATCTTCTCATACCGGCCGACGAATTCTGGTGTCTCTTCTTTGTCGACAAAAGTTTTCAGCTCATTCTTCCACCTCCTGAATAGGTCTGCCATCTTCTTAAGAGCATGAGACTTGATTAATTGCTCTATAACTGGCTTCTCCGGATCCTCCTCTGGCGGTAGGGTGAAATTTGCCTTCAGCTCAGTCCAAAGATCATCTTTCTGCATATCATTGACATAAGACACCTCAGGGTCTTCCTTCTTAGGCTTATACCATTGGTGGATGCTGATCGGGATCTTGTCCCTAACTAGAACCCCGCACTGAGCAACAAAAGCATCCTTTGTCCGGAGGGGTTCAATCGGTTGGCCGTCGCGCGCGATTGCTGTGATCTCAAACCTTTCATCCGAGCGCAACTTTCTCTTCGGGCCTCGTCTCTTTACCGCAGTTGTGCTCGATCCGGAGGGCTAGAAAAAAGAAGAAAGACGAGTGTTAATTAATATGTGTACATACCAAAACAATGAATGCATCAATTAGCTAGTCAGCACAGGCTTAACTAATATATTTACCTGGTCGGACTCTGTTCGGTCACCGGAGTCGTCACCACGGGCTCCTTCTTGCACCAGCATTGGGTCACTGGAGCCATCATAATCATGTCTTTCCTCCTCCACTCTTCGATCACCGCAGCCTGCTTCTTCACCCTGTTCTTCCAGACCATCATTGTCGTTAAGATACGACAAGATATCACCTCCGACTAAGATTATGTCCCCCAACACATCTTCTGCTTGCTCATCTCGTCCGTGCTCCATTGTTTCTGCAAATATTACAACATGGCAATTATTACACAAACATGACAGCAGGTGGATATATTAGTGCAAACGTAGACCTAGCTTATTCCGGGTTTGGGGTGGCCTAGGCAACGCTTCAAGGGCAGGGGCACGGCGGGAGGGGGTAGGAGACCGACATCGTTTTTTTTCTAGGGTTTGGGTGTCCTCGAGAGTTTTGGTCGAGCGAGAGGGCCGGGGGGTGCTCCCGTGGTATAAGTTATCACGGTCGAGAGGGGGTATACATATCGGCCGTCCATCATGTGGAAGTTATCTGGGAGGGAGTTATATATATCGACAACGACGACATACATACGCGGGAAAATAATGTTATCGGGGACGGGGTATATATCGACCCCCCCACGTGTTGAAGTTATCGGGAGGGGGTTTTATATCGACAACGACGACATACATACACGGGAAAATAATGTTATCGAGGAGGGGGTATATCGACCCCCCCCCCTCGTGTTGAAGTTATCCCCCCTCGTGTTGAAGTTATCAGGAGGGGGTAATATCGACAACGACAACATACATACACGGGAAAATAATGTTATCGGGGAGGGGGTATATCGACCCCCCCACATGTTGAAGTTATCAAGAGGGGGTTATATCGACAATGACGACATATATACACGGGAAAATAATGTTATCGGGGAGGGGGTATATCGACGCCCCCTCGTGTTGAAGTTATCGGGAGGGGTATATATCGACGACGACAGACCCGATAAAACATAAGAAAACGAAGAAGAAATAAAAAGAGGAGAGAAGAAGAAAGGAATAGAGGAGAGGATTGAAGAAAAAAAAAGAAGAAAAAAAAGAGGAGAAGAAGAAAGGAATAGAGGAGAAAAGAAAAAATAGAATATTTTCTATTTTTTCTTCTTCTCCTCTATTCCTTTCTTCTTCTCCTCTTCTTTTTCTTCTTTTTTCCTCTTCTTATTTATATCTCCTCTTCTTCTTTCTTTCCTCTTCTTATTTTCTTCTTTCCTATCCTTCTTTTTCTTCTTCTTCCCTTCCTAGCTAGATATATAAAACTTTTCTAAAATTGTAACTTTTGCATATATAAAACTTTTCCATGTGGATCATCATTTCTCATATATATCGAATATATATCCATTGTCATATATAAAAACTTTCTATATATGAACAAAAAACTTTCTATGAACAAAAAAACATTTTTGACATATATATTCATACATTTTGAACATCTACATACATACAATTTTTTTTGTTCACATATACATTATAGCCACATACACATATACATCACATATGAACAAAAAAATTAAACTAATAAAAATAAAAAAACAGAGCCGGGGCGGCGGCTCTCATAGCGGGGGCGGCTAGGACGATGGAGACGGCGGGGGCGGGGAGGGCGCCGGCGCGCGGGGCCGGGACGGGGCGGGGGCGGCGAGGTCGCCGGCGAGCACGCGCGGGCCGGGCAGGGGTGCTCGGGGCGCCAAGGCGGCGCGCGCGAGCAGGGGAGCACGAGGCGGGGCGGCGCGTGGGGGCAGGGCGACGGCGACGAGCACCGGGCGCCGACCCGTCGAGGCAAGGGCGCGGGGCGACGGCAACAAGGAGCGGGCGGCGACGGCGAGCACGGGCAGCCTGGCGGCGTCGGGGGCAACTGGCGAGGTATCTCGAAAATTTCCTAAGTGTGGACTTATATAGCAAAGCCTTTAGTCCCGGTTCGTGGCACCAACCGGGACTAAAGGTGGGCATTAGTCCCGGTTGGTGCCACCAACCGGGACAAAAGGCCCCTTTTCAGCAGCCCAAAGGGCGGGAAGCGGCGGCCTTTGGTCCCGGTTGGTGGAACCAACCGGGACTAAAGGGGGGGCATTGGTCCCGGTTGGTGGCACCAACCGGGACCAAAGGCCTTGCAATGCCCGCGGCCAAAAGTTTAGTCCCACCTCGCTAGTTGAGAGGGGCTCGGAGTGGTTTATAAGCCCCACTGCGGCTGCCCTCTCGAGCTCCTCTCAAATGCAGGCTTACGGGCCTAATGTCACACTGTGCTGTCTGTTGGCCTATTGGGCCTTCTGCGGGCCTGAATCCTGGCCCAGGTTGGGTTTCTAGTCGTATTCAGGCCGTGGTGGCCCAATAGCTGGCATTTTTTAAAAAAAAAATTCCAGTTTTTTGGTTCTGTTTTTTGCATTATTTATTTTCTTTTGTTTTTTGCTTTATTTTTTAATTCTTTTTTGCTTTTAGGTCAGCAAAATTATAAATTGTCTGTTAGTGCCATTAGTTTTAGAAAACATATAAACTTTCTATTAGTGCCATTAGTTCTTTATGAAAATTCTTTTTGCTGTATTTAGTTTTTTGTTTTCTTTTTTGCTATATTTATTTTGTTTTGTTTTTACTTACAACAAAAAACTTATTTATTTTATTTTATTTTGTTTCTAATTACTTATTTATTTTACTTTATGATAATTCTTTCTGCTATTAAAGTTTCTATCAAAAAAAGTTCTTTATGAAAATTCTTTTTGCTTTTAATGATTAAAAATAAAAAAGAGGCGCAATGCGCGTTGATTTGCTTCAAGCCTTTCGGAATAGTGTAGACTACACTGCACATAGCTCGATGCAGTCTACCTTATTCCTCAAGGCTTGAAGCTAAGCAACGTGAGCATTGCGCCTCTTCTTCATCGTCTCTGCACTCAGGGCTTATAAACCGCTCCTAGTTCCTCTCAGCTAGCGAGGTGGGACTAAAAAACTGCTTAGCTAGTAAGAAACTCTAGTACCGGTTCGTGCCACGAACAGGTACTAAAGGTGCTCGTGGGGTCACAGCCTCATTAGTACCGGTTCGTGGCACCAACAGGGACCAAAGGGTGGAATTGGTCCCGGTTCGTGTCACCAACCGGGACCAATGGCCTTGCACAGCGGCGTGGTGGTGAGTTTAGTCCCACCTCGCTAGCTAAGAGAGAGTTGCACCTGTTTATAAGGTGCGGTGCGCCTGAGCTGTCGAGCTCCTCTCTAAAGCAGGCTTATGGGCCTAACCTCTCTGCACTCAGGGCTTATAAAGCATTTCAAATGAACTCTGAAAAGGTTGAAAGTTGGCATGGTATCATCATTTCATCCACATAGCATGTGCAAGAAAGTTGAGAGGGTTACGGCAAAAACTAGACGCACTTCTTGTACAAAACGGACAATGGTATCATACTCGTCTATTACAAAGTTGGCATGGTATCATCATAATAGTTGCGGGAGAAAGTCTTCACTTTTTCTTCGCTTGTGTCATTTGCTTATTGCGCCGTAACCATGGATAATCTTCATCGTTTATCAGGATGCTTGGGTCAGCCTTGACTTTGAAGGGAGGAATTTCATGAAACTTTTCATAATCTTCAGACATGTCTGTCTTGCCCTCCACTCCCACAATGTCCCTTTTTCCTTAAAGAACTATGTGCCGCTTTGGCTCATCGTATGATGTATTCGCTTCCTTATCTTTTCTTTTCCTCGGTCTGGTAGACATGTCCTTCACATAGATAACCTGTGCCACATCATTGGCTAGGACGAACGGTTCGTCAGTGTACCCAAGATTGTTCAGATCCACTGTTGTCATTCCGTACTGTGGGTCTACTTGTACCCCGCCTCCTGACAGATTGACCCATTTGCACTTAAACAAAGGGACCTTAAAATCATGTCCGTAGTCAAGTTCCCATATGTCCATTACGTAACCATAATATGTGCCCTTTCCCCTCTCGGTTGCTGCATCAAAGCGGACACCGCTGTTTTGGTTGGTGCTCTTTTGATCTTGGGCGATCGTGTAAAATGTATTCCCATTTATCTCGTATCCTTTGTAAGTCAATACAGTCGAAGATGGTCCCCTGGACAACGAGTACAACTCATCACAAATAGTGGTGTCACCTCTGAGACGTGTTTCCAACCAACTGCTAAAAGTCCTGATGTGTTCACATGTAATCCAGTCGTCACACTGCTCCGGGTGTTTGGAGTGCAGACTGTTCTTGTGTTCATCGACATACGGGGTCACCAAGGTAGAGTTCTGTAGAACTGTGTAGTGTGCTTGAGACCAAGAATATCCGTCCCTGCATATTATTGAGTTCCCCCCTCCAAGCGTGCCTTTTCCAGTCAGTCTCCCCTCATACCGCGATTTAGGGAGACCTATCTTCTTAAGGCCAGGAATGAAGTCAACACAAAACCCAATGACATCCTCTGTTTGATGGCCCATGGAGATGCTTCCTTCTGGCCTAGCGCGGTTACAGACATATTTCTTTAGGACTCCCATGAACCTCTCAAAGGGGAACATATTGTGTAGAAATACGGGCCCCAGAATGACAATCTCGTCGACTAGATGAACTAGGACGTGCGTCATGATATTGAAGAAGGATGGTGGGAACACCAGCTCGAAACTGACAAGACATTGCGCCACATCACTCCTTAGCCTTGGTATGATTTCTGGATCGATCACCTTCTGAGAGATTGCATTGAGGAATGCACATAGCTTCACAATGGCTAATCGGACGTTTTCCGGTAGAAGCCCCCTCAATGCAACCGGAAGTAGTTGCGTCATAATCACGTGGCAGTCATGAGACTTTAGGTTCTGGAACTTTTTCTCTGGCATATTTATTATTCCCTTTATATTCGACGAGAAGCCAGTCGGGACCTTCATACTGAGCAGGCATTCAAAGAAGATTTCTTTCTCTTCTATCGTAAGAGCGTAGCTGGCAGGACCTTCATACTGCTTCAGAGGCATGCCGTCTTTTTTGTGCAAATGTTGCAGGTCCTCCCGTGCCTCAGGTGTATCTTTTGTCTTCCCATACACGCCCAAGAAGCCTAGCAGGTTCACGCAAAGGTTCTTCGTCACGTGCATCACGTCGATTGAAGAGCGGACCTCTAGCTCTTTCCAGTAGGGTAGGTCCCAAAATATAGATTTCTTCTTCCACATGGGTGCATGTCCCTCAGCGTCATTCGGAACAGCTAGTCCGCCGGGACCCTTTCCAAAGATTACGTGTAAATCATTGACCATAGCAAGTACGTGATCACCGGTACGCATGGCGGGCTTCTTCCGGTGATCTGCCTCGCCTTTGAAATGCTTGCCTTTCTTTCGACATTGATGGTTGGTCGGAAGAAATCGACGATGGCCCAGGTACACATTCTTCCTGCTTTTGTCCAGGTATATACTTTCAGTGTCATCTAAACAGTGCGTGCATGCGTGGTATCCCTTATTTGCCTGTCCTGAATGGTTACTGAGAGCAGGCCAATCGTTGATGGTTACAAACAGCAACGCGTGCAGGTTAAATTCCTCCTGTTTGTGCTCATCCCACGTACGTACACCGTTTCCATTCCACAGCTGTAAAAGTTCTTCAACTAATGGCCTTAGGTACACATCAATGTCGTTGCCGGGTTGCTTAGGGCCTTGGATGAGAACTGGCATCATAATGAACTTTCGCTTCATGCACATCCAAGGAGGAAGGTTATACATACATAGAGTCACGGGCCAGGTGCTGTGATTGCTGCTCTGCTCCCCGAAAGGATTAATGCCATCCTTGCTTAAACCAAACCATACATTCGTTGGGTCAGCTGCAAACTCAGCCCAGTACTTTCTCTTGATTTTTCTCCACTGCGACCCGTCAGCGGGTGCTCTCAACTTCCCGTCTTTCTTACGGTCCTCACTGTGCCATCGCGTCAACTTGGCATGCTCTTCGTTTCTGAACAGACGTTTCAACCGTGGTATTATAGGAGCATACCACATCACCTTCGCAGGAACCCTCTTCCTGGGGGCTCGCCGTCAACATCACTAGGGTCATCTCGTCTGATCTTATACCGCAATGCACCGCATACCGGGCATGCGTTCAGATCCTTGTACGCACCGCGGTAGAGGATGCAGTCATTAGGGCATGCATGTATCTTCTGCACCTCCAATCCTAGAGGGCATACGACCTTCTTTGCTGCGTATGTACTGTCGGGCAATTCGTTATCCTTTGGAAGCTTCTTCTTCAATATTTTCAATAGCTTCTCAAATCCTTTGTCAGGCACAGCATTCTCTGTCTTCGACTGCAGCAATTCCAGTACGGTACCGAGCTTTGTGTTGCCATCTTCGCAATTGGGGTACAACCCTTTTTTGTGATCCTCTAACATGCGATCGAACTTCAGCTTCTCCTTTTGACTTTCGCATTGCGTCCTTGCATCGACTATGACCCGGCGGAGATCATCATCATCGGGCACTGGTTCCTCTTGATCTTCAGCAGCTTCCCCCCTTGCAGCATCATTGGGCACATCGTCTGGTTCCTCTTGATCTTCAGCAGCTTCCCCCGTTGCAGCATCACCGTATTCAGGGGCACATAGTTGTCATCGTCCTCTTCTTCTTCGCCGTCTTCCATCATAACCCCCATTTCTCCATGCCTCGTCCAAACATTATAGTGTGGCATGAAACCCTTGTAAAGCAGGTGGGCGTGAAGGATTTTTCGGTCAGAGTAAGACTTCGTATTCCCACATATAGGGCATGGACAACACATAAAACCATCATGCTTGTTTGCCTCAGCCACTTCGAGAAAATCATGCACGCCCTTCATGTACTCGGAGGTGTGTCTGTTGTTGGGGAACGTAGTAATTTCAAAAAAATTCCTACGCACACGCAAGATCATGGTGATGCATAGCAACGAGAGGGGAGAGTCTTGTCCACGTACCCTCGTAGACCGACAGCGGAAGCGTTATCACAACGCGGTTGATGTAGTCGTACGTCTTCACGATCCGACCGATCAAGTACCGAACGTACGGCACCTCCGAGTTCTACACACGTTCAGCTCGATGACGTCCCTCGAACTCCGATCCAGCCGAGTGTTGAGGGAGAGTTTCGTCAGCACGATGGCGTGGTGACGATGATGATGTTCCACCGACGCAGGGCTTCGCCTAAGCTCCGCAACGGTATTATCGAGGTGTAATATGGTGGAGGGGGGCACCGCACACGGCTAAGAGATCTCAAGGATCAATTGTTGTGTCTCTGGGGTGCCCCCCTGCCCCCGTATATAAAGGAGCAAGGGGGAGGCAGCCGGCCAAGGGGAGAGGCGTGCCACAGGGGGGAGTCCTACTCCCACCGGGAGTAGGACTCCTCCTTTCCTTGTGTGAGTAGGAGAAGGGAAGGGGGAAGGAGAAAGAAGGAAAGGTGCGCCCCCCTTCCCTAGTCCAATTCGGACCAGACCATGGGGAGGGGTGCGGCCACCTTTTGAGGCCTTTCTCTCCTTTCCCGTATGGCCCATTAAGGCCCAATACGAATTCCCGTAACTCTCCGGTACTCCGAAAAATATCTGAATCACTCGGAACCTTTCCGAAGTCCGAATATAGTCGTCCAATATATCGATTTTTACGTCTCGACCATTTCGAGACTCCTCGTCATATCCCCGATCTCATCGGGGACTCCGAACTCCTTCGGTACATCAAAACTCAACAAAACTGTCATCGTAACGTTAAGCGTGCGGACCCTACGGGTTCGAGAACTATGTAGACATGACCGAGACACGTCTCCGGTCAATAACCAATAGCGGGACCTGGATGCCCATATTGGCTCCCACATATTCTACGAAGATCTTTATCGGTCAGACCGCATAACAACATACGTTGTTCCCTTTGTCACCGGTATGTTACTTCCCCGAGATTTGATCGTCGGTATCTCGATACCTAGTTCAATCTCGTTACCGGCAAGTCTCTTTACTCGTTCCGTAACACATCATCCCGCAACTAACTCATTAGTCACAATGCTTGCAAGGCTTATAGTGATGTGCATTACCGAGTGGGCCCAGAGATACCTCTCCGACAATTGGAGTGATAAATCCTAATCTCGAAATACGCCAACCCAACAAGTACCTTTGGAGACACCTGTAGAGCACCTTTATAATCACCCATTTACGTTGTGACGTTTGGTAGCACACAAAGTGTTCCTCCGGTAAACGGGAGTTGCATAATCTCATAGTCATAGGAACATGTATAAGTCATGAAGAAAGCAATAGCAACATACTAAACGATCGAGTGCTAAGCTAACGGAATGGGTCAAGTCAATCACGTCATTCTCCTAATGAGGTGATCCCGTTAATCAAATGACAACTCATGTCTATGGCTAGGAAACATAACCATCTTTGATTAACGAGCTAGTCAAGTAGAGGCATACTAGTGACACTCTGTTTGTCTATGTATTCACACATGTATTATGTTTCCGGTTAATACAATACTAGCATGAATAATAAACATTTATCATGATATAAGGAAATATATAATACTTTATTATTGCCTCTAGGGCATATTTCCTTCATCTGTCACCGTACATCCATTGCCGGTTCATCTGCGTGCATTATATATAATTAAGTGTGTCAAAAACCATTACAGAACATCATGAATAGATAATTAAGTGACCAAATTAATAGAAGTTCATCATCACATTAGAACCAAAGTACATACATAGTTCTCATCTAACAACATATATATAGCTCTCCAGAGCATCTAATTAATTAAACCATACATCGAAACTATGTAAAACATTTCAATGCGAAAACAAATGCGATCATAATCGCAACCAAGGTAACAATTGATCCAATGGCATAATGATACCAAGCCTCGGTATGAATGGCATATTTTCTAATCTTTCTAATCTTCAAGCGCATTGCATCCATCTTGATCTTGTGATCATCGACGACATCCGCAACATGCAACTCCAATATCATCTTCTCCTCGTCAATTCTTTTTATTTTTTCCTTCAAGTAATTGTTTTCTTCTTCAACTAAATTTAACCTCTCGACAATAGGGTCGGTTAGAATTTCCGGTTCAACCACCTCCTAGATAAATAAAATCTATGTCACGCTGGTCGGTATATTTGTCATAAACAATAAATGAATCAAATAGTTATAAAAAGATGATATATACCACATCCGAATCATAGACAGGACGAGGGCCGACGGGGGCGGATACCAAAACCATCGCACTATGTAATAAGAAGGAATAAAATAGTAAGAAAATTAGACAAGTATCTATCTAAAGTAAGAATTTTTTCTTTCAAAAAGAAGATAAGAACAAGAGGCTCACCACGGTGGTGCCGGCGACGAGATCGGCGCGGGCGGTCGACGGCGGTGAAGACGGGAATGGGACGTGACGGGCCGCTAAACCTAGACAAATCTCGAGGAAAATGGAGCTTTGAGGTCGAGCTTCGAGAGGACAAAGCTTAACTAGTGTGGCTCGGGCATTTCATCGAACACCTCCTGTGCATAGGAGGTGAGCTAGAGCACCACAAAGCCCTCCCCTCGCCGGCCAGAGAAAACAGAGCACTGGAGTGCTCTGCTCGCGGGCGAGGGGTATATATAGGCACCTCATTGGTCCCGGTTCGTGGCATGAACCGGTACTAAATCCGGGCCTTCTGTCCCGGTTCATGCCAAGAACCGGGACAAATGGTTGTGTGCCAGGAGCGAGGACCATTAGTCCCGGTTCGTGGCTCGAACCGGCACAAATGGTTCCATACGAACCGGGACCAATGCCCACGAGGCCCGGCCGGCCCCCTGGGCTCACGAACCGGGACGAATGCCCCCATGGGTCCCGGTTCGTGACTGAACCGGGGCTAATGTGAAAACTGCCCTGTGACCTATGCCCTGTTTTCTACTAGTGATGAGCCGTCTGAGCACTTTATGCATCTTTTCACCAGTTGTGATTTTAGCCAGAACTTCTGGATGACTATTGGCTTGGAATGGAACACTGGCTGTAATATAATGGATATGTTGATGGATGGGAAAAGAGATATATATCATATTAATTGTTTCAAAGAATGTTTGATTGCTGGCTGCTGGAGCATTTTGAAACACAGAAACAACATTATGTTTGACAACAGGATAAGGGATCTGGAATAGTACATATCTTACTTCGACAAGAACTTTGGCACTATATATTATAAAAAAGGCTAGATTTAACATTGATGTAACATCACGTAATCTTGGCTAGACTACTTGTGAACCATTGTCACTTGTAACATTGATGTAACCTAACCTTGTATGTGATTCATCTTTATTAATGAAAAGAGTTACAGTAGGGGCCTGCCCAACTATTAGTGATCAAAGAAAAGCTACAATGTTATCTGAAATAAATCTACCTTTCATAAAGCAATTTGATTTGGAGAGATTAGTTCATTAAATATCTCTCTAAATCTATTAATAGAGCATTTAGATAAGATTTTAAAACTACAATTGGTTATAGCTATAGGTCTAAATTTTAATAATCCTAACAACATCAACTTCTTTAGAATTAGATTAAGAAAGGAGAAATTCAATCTATATAGATCTAATTCTCCTTTCTCCGAGACCTTAAACATGTCATGGATTTCTGGTTTAATCATATCCAAAACTTTCTAATAAAATAAGATAGGGAGTCCATCTGGCTAGGAGCACCTTCAACATAAGAGTGAAAGACAACATCCTTAACTTCCTGATCAGAAAAAGGAGCCTCTAATTTGGAGTTATGCTCATTAGTCTTTATACTTTTCCTCCCAGAAATCATCACTTAACACTATATTTTACTTAGGCTCACAACTAAATAGATTCTTTTTTTTAGAAAAGGAGGAGGACCCCCGGCCTCTGCATCTGGGCGATGCATGTGGCCACTTTATTAATTATTCTCACAAGACCTTACAAAGTCATACAACAGTAAGACTAAAGCCACCGTCTAAGCAACAACAGTCGCGACACCTATCCAATTGATGAAGGGGTGCTGATAGTCTAATACCAAACAGACATCGCAGCCGGACCTAACATCTAAGACCTGAGGTCCCAACCAGGACGCCTGCCGGGTATGGGCACCAACCACTCTGGCGTGCTCCTCAACCAGGACACCTGCCGGGTATGAGGCCGCCGCAGCCACTTGCCACCAATCCATCTCCAGAGCTGTACTACTGCATCGACTTTGCCCGGTCTAGCTGTCGCCGACGCCACCACGACGCCAGACAGCGTCGACCTCCTGCGCGAGTCCATCATCGCACATCAGACTCCTAATCTCCAGGGCGTCATGCCATCGAGATCTGTCACCATCCATGTGTATGATGAAGCACCGCTCCACCAAAGACGTCGTCCCTGGTCCCTCGAGCCCGCGTACACATCCAAGAAAGACGCCCCCAAGGGGGAAACGACACAATCGTGCCGCCGTCTTCTGATCTATCGATCTAAGGTTTGCCCCGGAGGTAGCAGATAGTAGTCTAGAACTTCTCCACAGCGATGCCTTCAAGAAGGGAACGACGTCGTAGAACGCCGCCATCGCCGGCTTTGGCATCTAGCCAAGAGCAGGTTTTCACCCAGATCTGTTCGAAGAACTTCATCCAGCTTCTTGTGCACGGACCGCCGCCTTCTCTGTCGGAGACTAGATCAAACGGATCCAACCGCCGCAGCCAGATCCATGCAACCCGCACCTGGAGACGAGGACAGTCTCCCTGTACCAGAGCTAGCACGAACCGGAGCAGATCGAGTCGGAGATGATGATACTCCTCGATCTCTGGCAGACCAGCGAGCCACGGGCAGCACCGTGTCCAGAACATCGGCCACACCGGGCCGCCGCCACCCCTCGCGCCGCCCGGTAGTCACCAGATCCGGGACGAGCCGGAACCAGTCGGACCAACGGCCACGCCGCCACCCAGCCAAGGGGTCGCCGCCCCGACCACCGCCCCCCTGTGCATCCGGCCGATTCCCACCGGCACCACCACAGCCGCCGTTGCTGGGACGCCGCGCCGCCGTGGGCCGAAGTGGGGGCCGCACCTCTGCGGATCTGGGTGCCCGCGCCACCCATGGATCCGGGGGAGAGGGGAGAGGCCCTCCGCCACCGCGTCGCACGCATGGGCTTTGCCCGGGGCCGACTACCTGCGGCGGCGGAGGACGGGGCGTGGGGAGGGTCGCTGGCGGCGGAGGTTGCCCCCCCCCCACCCGTGTCGCCCGCGGGGGGGGGGGGGGGGGGGGGGGCGAGAGGAGAGGAGACGACCAAATTAGTCATATCAAAAATAGATTCTTATAGTACTGAGCAACAATCTCAATAATACCTTTCGGGTCTAGAACAGTTCCACCATCACATTCTAGCATTATGATCTGCTTCTTCCTCCTCTTCTGATTAGCAATGGAGTGGATGTAAGCTGTTTATATGTTCAGTTACCCTTAAAGCACCTATGTCTCCCTGGATCTTTGTCTAGATTTTACTTCCTCATTTCTCGATATCCCATTCACTTTACCTGCAACAGAAGATATTCAATGCTTATAGTTGTTAGATAGACTCTGGGATTCAGAAAGAGGCTGAGCAGCTTGAAGATCATTGAATTTGATAGAGCAATCAAGGCTTGCTTATGTTTGTTCTAAGCAGCTTGAAGATTAGCATTCCACCCTCTTAAAAATCTTCTCAAACGCCTCACCAAATATCAATAGCTTTGGTATGGGCACAATTAACTGCCTTCAATCCCCGGCCACCATTTTCCAAACCTGAATATTTTAGTTTTGTAAAGGTGGATGGCTCCAGTGTCCAAGACCAACAGAGTATGATCACTTGCCACTCTAGGCATAGGTTTATGGACCAACGGGCTAATAAAGATGGATAGCTCCTGATGCTTCAAAAAAAAAAGATGGATAGCTCCTGTGACCAAGACCAATGGAGTACTATCTCATTCAGTAGAAAGAAAAATCCTATCAAGAGTAGCCATAATCAGACAATCCTGGTTATTAGCCCAGGTAAATCTTCTACTAGCATTCCTAATTTCAATAATCTAGATTTATTAATCCAGGTAAATCATACATTACTTATTGTGTCAATACTGGGAGGGATCACAAATTTCGTGGCGTTTGTTTACTGCTGGTAACATATCCGAGACGATGTGGATTGCGAGGTGAGGTGCCACAACAGAATCCACTCTGGGTTGTCTTACAATCTACAGCACGGTCGACCATCAATCTCTTGGGGTCTCCTGCTGCAAGACTAGACTAGGCTGATCAGATCCATGGTGGAGCCTAACAACCTAACGACTGCCAAATACAACAGCGTCAATGTGCATTAAGCCCAGTTCTAACGCTTTTTGAATTGTTTGATGCACCAACCATTGCCAACAAGTCAACAACTATACTTCATCAAGGTAACAATTTTTTATGACCCTCACTCCCCAGATTACAATTTTACAAAATATTTGCACCGAAGGTATAGCCGGTATATATACCCTCCTTAAAAAAACGATTTGACTTCTCAAATCTTGCGTTACTCTGTTTCCGAAGGTGCATAGGAAAGAGCGGCCCCGACTCTGGGCGAGCAATGGCTCTAGAGGAGAGTCCTGCAATCCGTCTCGGAGGAGCAGGCGCGAGCGAGTAGCAAACTGCAGAGAAAGAGCCAAACATTGCGAGACCCATAACGCATATCTGGACAATCGATTACCGTGGCTATCATTATCAGTGATCCAGTACAGATATTTCTTAATTGGTAGCAGTGTTGTAAACAAACAAAGACACTACAGATCATCAATTCATCATATTGCGATGTAGTACTAAACAGTTTCAGAACTGTCTGACCAATGGACTGCTGGTTGGGGAGGCGTTATTTTTCACCGATCATTTGGGAGCTCAGAAAATGAAAATGATGCATGGATGCGTGCATTGCAAAATACATTCAGGCGTTCCGCACACTCTTGAAAACAGATGCCTTGAGCGTGTAGCAACATAGTACTTCCTCCGTCCCAGGACAAGTGTCTTAAAGTTAGTACAAGTTGAGGCACATATTTTGGGATAGAGGGAGTACTGGACTAGTAGTGTTCGTATATACTACTACGATTAGTATGTTAGACTTTGTGCATGCTAATATACAGCGACAGGACAGACACGGCCGCCTATGAAGCTTGTTGAACCCAGTGGCGGAGCCAGGATTCGAGTATAGGGGGGGCCGAGTACGTATATTGGTCTAATCTCATTGATAATTACTCGTCGCTCCTACTAAAATTGTCTAAAACTGTCTATCGTTTGGGGGAGGGGGGGGGGGGGGGGGGGGCAGGCCCCTGCTCGTCCCCCCTGGCTCCGCCCCTGGTTGAACCCTGAAACACGGCCTCTGGGTCTGTATCAATTAGACTCGGTTATCAAAATTTACTCTCCAAAAACACTACCAGCCGTTGCACACCACATCTGCCATGATCGATCCACCTTTCGCACTTCCTCCGCCCGAGGTCCATCCGCCGTCAGTCCCAGGCTGTCCGCATTGCTTCCTGCCTAAACTGCACGACTCCAACAACTTCGTCGGTGGTAGTCGCTGTGCTGAACACCATCTCCACGGCCGGGATATGACGATTTTGGAATTTGGACCTTTGGTTATGGAGTATGCTGTATGCAGATAGTCGGCCAATGAGGAATCAAAACACAACGTGGCTCCATGCAGCTCCATAACGTGATTGTTAGAGATAACCTTGTTGTCTAGGTGTTCATCATATTTATTCGTAGTTCGTGCATCTAGTTAAGTGATGAAATATGAGGCTGCGGTGATGTGTGCACATAGAGATGTGGTCATGTGTACACATTCCAGCTGAATAGCTGATTATTGTGTTTAGTTTAGGCTGCGTGAGAGTGGCAGCATGCATGGACGTGTGGAGCTGCAAGTACCAAGTCATGAGGTGCACATTGAGGATAAGCACGCGTGGTCAGTTGCGGCATGCGCTTTTAGTGGTGTGCATGCGTGCTAACGTTGGTGTAGCCGGTGGAGTGATTAGTGGCTTGACGATGTGTACGTGCGTCTGTGCATGGGAGAGTGGTTGTGGAGTAAAGTCTGCTAACAAAGATTAAACTTGGGTTAATATGGGGAGATACAAGAACATTGTTGAGAGTAAATTGTGGGAGATAGGTGGTGCCTGTACCAAGCACGGGAACTTTGGAACCATTGCCAACAATTATATGCCGAGAATTTGAATGATCTAAAGGGAAAAGAGACAGAGGTCAAGTTACCCTGGGAGCCGGCCGGTGACGTGGGCGGTGGTGCCTATATCCATGTACCATTTGAAGGAGGTGCAGCAGAGTTGCTCATCGCATGGTGGATCAGGGCGCCGTGATCGCAAGAGTAGGGTGCAGCAGCAGGTGGCGGCCCAGAGTACATCACAGGGTACGCCTGCGCCTGGATGCCGGGACGAGGGCCAAGCACATGGCTGAGTTCGGAGGGACCCAGAGAGGGCGCGGCAGAGGGAACTGTATGCCCCACGGGGCAAAGTAGCCGAGCCACGGGTGCTGGGTGGATCCGCCCCTGCCGCCGTTGTGGTCGCCGCGGCCACCTCCAGGATGGTCGCCACGGCCGCGACCCCGCCCGCGGCCAGGATGGTCCCCAGGCTACGATCACCTCGGGGAGGAGCAGGGACACGCTGCTGCTGGGAAGATTGTTGACCGCTGGCGCCGCGGTGGGCGGTGGCCACCCCACCACCACGGTCTGAGGGAGCTCCGCCCTAGACGAAAAGCGCCTGAGCGCTCTCATTGCGGGCCTTCTTGGCCATGGAGGCCTCAGCCAACATAAGACGAGAGCGAGCCTGCGCAAAGGTGGGAAACTTGCCCAGCGACTGGATAATTTCTGCCTGTACCTCGAATTTCTTGCCAAGGCTGTCGATCACATACATCGTGAGAGTAGGATCTTTGACTGGTTCATCAACATCAGCAAGGGACTGAGTCAGCGATCTGTTTGAGGCGGTGGTAGTATTCGGAGATGGACATGTCGCCGGCTCGCCGCGGACGGTGTTCCCAAACTCCTTGTCCAGGAACATCGCTTGAGCGGCCCTGTTGTCGAGGAAGAAATGCTGAAGCGCGGTCCAGGCAGCGAAGGCGGAGGTGCTGTTCTCCATGACGAGATCCTTGAGATCATCGCAGACCATGGAATGCATGCATCCATAGGACGAACGTGGCGTCAGTGTTGTTCCAGTCGTCGTGGACGGCCGAGAGATCAGGCGCCATCTCCACATGACTCGCATGGAACCGGTTGATGAAGAAGGTCATGTACCGGCGACATCGAGAGTAGTTGTTGGAGGCGGATCAAGGCGGAAGGTAATATGATCAGCAACGGCAAACTCATCGATGGAGGGTGCGGGGAGCGGTGCATAGACAGGCTTGGTGGCGGAGGGGAGGAGGGGCGCCGTCTTGGGGGCTGATCTGGGCACGAGACATGACGGGCGGAGAGGAGAGGGAAGGTTGCAGTGCCAGAGCCGGCGGCGGGCATGGTGCCTTGGGCGGACGATGGGGAGGCATCAGGGGAGGAGGCTGGGGAGGTGGACATGGCGAGGAAGAAGATAGGCTCTGATTACCGAGTTGACTGGGAGAATTGCCGCAGTTGTAACCGAACAGTAACATCCGATGAGGAAGCGCACATAGTAGCGCACGCAGGTGCGTGCGTGCGTGAGACCCAGACTAGCTACATACAAGGGGTTTGTTACAGGAGTTACAACAGATTCAACACCAACATGACAGTACAAACATTACAATTCAACACCAACATCTACCCAGATTCTCACACGCGAGTGGAAGCAAACGAACTGAAGAGTTACAACAGATTACACCATCTCACAACTGAAGAATTAGTAGTGGATCGACCAATCTCCTTCCCAGCAACAGATTACACCAACTGATTACACCATTACACCATCTCCTTCCCAGGTCCATACAATTTTCTCATCAATCCCGTCCGCTAGTTCGACACTCCGTAGTGGATCGACCAATCTTAGGAACTCTTTTATGGCGTGGGCGTTCATGTTGGGTGACACATCACGCCACCACAGCCCTCACATTGCTTCTCTCACTGTTCTGACCTTGGCTGCGCTCATCTTGACGGCACCAAATAGGTTTGGCATGATATCATGTATGTGTCCCACCTGAAGCCACCAATCAGTCCAGAATAGCACCATCGATCCGTCTCCGGTGGTGCACTTTGTGGCTGCTCTGTAGATGGCTAGCGAGTCCGATGAGACTTGAATGTTGAATTATGCCCATGATCTTGCCGGATCCGTTCGCACCAACCACGGCCATCTCGCTCTCAGCAATGTATTGGGTACGCGCAGGTTGGGCACTCCCAGACCACCGTACTCCTTTGGCGAACAGACTTTGTCCCAGGCCACCAAGCTGCATTTTATAACATTGTTGGTTGGGCACAAGTGTACAATATTTGACAAAATAAATACAAATAAATGTTGTGCCTAGATAGAAAATAATGACTTCTATAAAAAAATCTTGTCATGTGGCAAGCTAACCCTACCCCCATTGGTAGTATCATACTCCCTCCATCCGCGAATAAGTGTACATCTAGCTTTTGTACTAAGTCAAAGTTTTAAAATTTTGACCAACTTTATGGAAAATAGTAGTAGCATAGGACATCAAATTGATATATTATGAAACTATGTTTGCATATGAATCTAGCGATACTAATTTAGTGCCATAAATGCTGCTATATTTTTCTATAAAGTTGGTCAAAGTTTTACAACTTTGACTTAGGACAAAAACTAGATCTATACTTATTCACGAACGGAGGGAGTAACTATTATCCTGCATGCAAACTGAGCAATTTTGATGAGGTCTCATCTCTAAAAACTCTAAGCTCCCTAGGAATGGAGGCTTGGGAGTGAGCTTATGTTTTCTTTTTGTGGCCCCTCCCTATCAGTGTCAGGCTTTGGTGTGGACCCTGTGACCTGTGCACGCAACCAAGGTTTTCGTTCTGGTCAAACTCCGTGCGCCTGTGTCCTCTCGCTACACATCGGGGCTTCGTGATGCGCTCGCGTTCTGCCTTGCGTTTTGGAAGAGGAGCGAGGAGGCCTGATTTTGAGGAGGTGGTCTGACCATTGGTTCTCAACTGAGATGAATTGATTTTTAGGATGTGGGAGGGCTTCTTTGGTCGTTTGAGAGGAGCCACCGGCTTCGGGGTGGCCTGCCGTTGTTCTGTACGTGCTCCGGCGCCGCATCGGCACATTTTGGTTGTGCTGCACTAGCTTGCTCCGTCCCGTCGGCCGGCCGGCCGCCTGTTGTGGTGAGTCTTCAGTCTTTCTGTAGTCATGCAGTGCGATTTAGTGTGCGCTGTCGCCATATTATTGAAGGATTGAATGTGTATTTTGGGAGTGTTTTCCGAGGCAATTCTCTTTCCCTTCGACATTACGTTTTCCTGTTTGTGCATGTTGTGTCCATGGTTTGGAGCGTTCTTGTTTAGATGATTTAATCCGTATGGAGCTCATGTTGTTTTTGTGTCAACAGCTAACTTAGTTGACAGATCCTACCGTGGTGGCCTTTATGCTTGTTTAATCAAAATGCAAAATAATCTGGCATTGTGCTAGCAATTAAACTAGAGTATTGAAACTTGGCATCATTATATTTTCACTATTGAGATAAAGATTTGACGTGCTATCACCACTTATGTGGCTGCTAGGTGTTTGATGATTTTCCTGTGGTATTTTGAATATTATAGTTTGTGTCTCTATATGTTAAGTTGGTACACTATCTTCAAGTTGCCTGAGATGTCTATGATACTTCTTGAAGCAAACTTTTCAGAAGAACTGACCAGATAGTACTAAAACAATTTTATGTTCATAAAGAGCTTTGAGCTTAGAGAAGCACAATATAAAGATGATCAACCGATTCCACGGAGATGAGATGGTGTATCATAGCTTTGATTCAGCAGTCGATGAGCCTCATAACTATTATCCATCTGAGTTCCTTAACACTTTGAAGCTCAAGATAAACTACCCTATTATATTGCTCAGAAATATTGACCCTGCGAATGGACTTTGCAATGGCACAAGGCTGGTGGTTCGAGGATTCCAGAGGAATGTCATCGATGCAGAAATTGTGCTAGGGCAACATGCTGGCTAGAGGATCTTCTTGCCAAGGATCCCCCTTTGTCGCAGTGATGATGAGATATTCCCTTTCAAGTTCAAGAGGAAGCAGTTTCCTATTAGGCTCAGCTTTGCCATGACGGTCAATAAGGCACAGGGGCAGGCTATCCCGAATGTGGGTACATACTTGCCCGAGCTAGTGTTCTCTCATGGGCAGTTGTATGTCGCCCTATCTAGATCCACTGTTAGAAAGAACATCAAGATCCTTACCTCCCCGGCTACAGGCAATGAGAAAAATGTCTCAAACGATAGCAGAAGGAATAGCTCTAATGACAACAAAAATAAGAGCTCCAACAATAAGAAAAAGATCTCAGGCGATAGCGGAAGGAATAGCTCAAATTACAGGAAAAACAAGAGCTCCAACTGTCCTGTCGCTAATTACACGAGGAACATCGTCTATAGGGAGGTACTTACATCATAGGTGAGATATGTGTCACTCACTAGTAGAAAAAAGGCTTATTGTCCCGGTTCGTGGCTGGAACCGGGACTAAAGCTCCTCCTTCTGTCCCGGTTTGAGCCACGAACCGGGACCAATGGCTGTGGGCCAGGAGCGAGGCCCATTGGTCCGGTTCGTGCCTAGAACCGGGACAAATGGGTCCACACGAACCGGGACCAATGCCCAGGAGGCCCCGGCCGGCCCCCTGGGCTCACAAACCGGGACGAATGCCCCCATGGGTTCCGGTTCGTGCAGAACCGGGACTAATGGGCTAGCCAGGCCCGAACCAAAGCCCTGTTTTCTACTAGTGACTTATACTTTTAGTAATTATACTCCGTATTTTTTTAATTATGTGCACATATATTTTTTAAATTATAAGAGATTTATTTTGTGCAGGTCACCTCCATCATGGGGAGTCATTCATGTTTAACACAAAGCTTGGTATTGTGTGTTACTGAGAGAAACCGAACCAATTGTGATTTCAAATAATTGGTCAATGAAATTGCTTAAACTTGATTGTCATACGATAATACGTTTCCTAAGTGATGAAGTTTGTGCTCCAATCACTGGGTGGTCGACAAAATTAAGATATAAAATAATTATTCACTGTTTGGTCATGACTCCGCCGTGCACATCGAGGATAAGCAGGCGTGGTTAGTTGCTGCATGCGCTAGGAGCTTTTACCGGTCTGCGTGCGTGGACTAGGTTGTGCCTAACGTGTGTGTAGCCTGTGGACGGGTGGAGTGATTAGTGGCTTGACGTGCATGGGAGAGTGGTAGTGGAGTAAACTCTGTTGAGGCTGTAGAGCTGGCTGTAAAACGAACCCTCATCACCAAATCCTTGAAGTTTGTATCCAACAATTACTTGATATCAGGAAATAAACAAAGTTGCTGATATGGTGGATAATGATCGATTTAACTTACTTCTCGAGCATTTGAGTCATGTCTGCATAGTCCTGGAGATCTTTTCGTCTCGAGTCTAAGACGGTTACTACTCCCTGCTCAAGCTTAATCTCTAGGAGAATATAGTGGAAGCTGCGCACGCATGCATAAGTCATCAATTACATTAGTATAACCTGGACTAATAAGGGAAACCGAATATGCACAAAACAGTAACACTCACTTGAAGTTGTAAGGAAAGAGTATTATATCTTTGTTTTCATTTATTACCAACGATCATAGCAAGTTGGCCTCGGTATTTTCGGCATGATATTTAACCTCAGTTGCATCTATGAGATTTGTGTTAATGAACCCAATATCACCGATTTGTCTTTTCTTCAATTCGGCGATCTTCAATCTGCATAATATAGTGAGGATAATTATAAATACATGCAATGAAAGAGCTGACCTATGTAGAGAGACTTAATGACAGAAGTAGTACTACTTACAGACAGTAGCAAGTGATCGTTGATTTATCGAGGGCCTTTTGATTGAAAAACTAGAAGAACTCCTCAAATGGAACATTCAACAGTTCAATTCCAACGAGGTCATGCTCCGGTTTAACTCTCAGCGTCAAAGTATTCCTCCCCCCAGACTCTCTGCAGGTTTTCATGTACCAATCATGTAATCTTCGCATCATCGTTGTTAGAGATCTTTCATCTTTGACGAGAGGCTTCCCGTAATGGTATTTGTGTTCGTCCACCTCCAAGAAATCATAATGTACATCGTCGGGTAGGTAATTTCCAAGATTGCTATAACCGGGCACCATCCTCTGATCTGCAGCGACGATGTCGCTAGACACCTTGAGCGGGGGGCACGATTGGTTCGCTTGTTCGCCGAGATGGGCAATTTTTTTCCCAGCTCGTCGTTCTTTTAACCTTTGATCACTGACAGTACTTCCCGACCGCTCCGCTTCGGCAAATGTCTTTGCAATAATGCGCTCATAGTTGCCTCTCGGCAGAGACTTTGGTGGTTTTGTCAGGGCAGCCAGAGTGCGCTTCGCTTTCACCGGATCTACCTTCTCCTTCGGAGGTGGATGTTTCTTTGCTTTCACCCCTTCAAAGAAGTTCGTCACTTCGGCTCGCACGATCTTCGTGGTTTCCTCCTCGGTCCTCTCGTATGGTAACTTCTCTGGAGTCTTCAGAGAAGGACCGAATCTGTATTGCCTCCCGCCTCTGACTGTACTGCTAGACGCCGGCAGAGCAGACGGAGCGGCTGCGGCTGTCTTCTTTCCTTGCTTACGAGGTAGAGGAGAAGGACTACGACGCGCCGGAGCAGCCGGAGCGGCGGCGGGTCTCTTCCGCCCTTGCTGACGAGGCGGAGAAGGAGGAGGCTGGCTGCTCTGGCGTGCCGGCGCAGGCGGAGAAGGAGGCGGAGTGCCGCCACGGGCCGGAGAAGGAGGCTGAGTGCCCTGATCACTCGCCGGAGGAGGAGGCGGAGTGCCGCCACGCGCCTGAGAAGGAGGCTGAGTGCCCTGATCACTCGCCGGAGGAGGAGGCGGAGTGCCCTTACTCACCGGAGGCGTCCAGTTCGGAAGGTTGATGAGCTCCTTCCGCCATAGGCATGGAGTCTTCAGAGCAGAGCCCAGCCGAGTATCCCCTTCACCGGTAGGGTGGTCAAGCTCGACGTCCTCAAATCCGTCCGTTATTTCATCCACCATCACCCTAGCATATCCTTCTGGAATCGGCCGGCAGTGGTAGGTTGCGCCAGGTTCAGTAGGTAAAACAGAGCCAACAACCGCCTTGACTTTGAATTTCATCCATTGCGTCATAAGGTGGCAATGTTGAGACTCCGTGATAGCATCCACGGGGTAGCTAGCAGGAGCCGTCAAGACATGCTCTGGCTGAAGCAGCTCGGTGGAAGCCACGCTGCTTCTCTGCTGAGATGGCGGGGTAGCTTTGGGGGTAGTTTCGGCATGTCGATTGCCGTCTCGTTCCTCTAGCGCTTGAACCCTTTTGTGCAGCTTCTGAATTTGGGTCTGCTCCACTTTTTTCCTCCTCTCCTGGCTTTTGTAACCGCCTGCGTCCGGAAAACCAGCCTTCCATGAAACGGAGCCTGGCGTGCCTCGTGTCCGTCCCGGGTGCTCAGGATTCCCGAGGGCCATTGTGAGCTCGTCGTTCTCTCTGTCTGGAACGAACGTCCCTTCCTGCGCTGCATCGATATAGTGCTGAAGCCTCTTGGCTGGTATTCTCAAAAGCTCGTCCGTCCAAACGCACCTCCCTGATACAGGGTCCAATTTTCCGCCAGCCCCGAAGAACCAAGTCCAGCAATGGTCTGGCCAGTTCATTGTCTGTGGTTCGATCCCTTTATCAAGCAGATCATTCTCAGCCTTGGCCCACTTAGGCCGGGCTTTGAGGTAGCCACCTGACCCCGTGCGATGGTGAAGCTTCTTCTTCGCAGCATTCTTCTTGTTTGTCGCTGACATCTTCTTACTCTTTTCCGATGTCTTGTGGGCCAAAAATGCGGGCCAGTGATCTCTGATCTTCTCATACCGGCCGATGAATTCTGGTGTCTCTTCTTTGTCGACAAACATTTTCAGCTCATTCTTCCACCTCCTAAATAGGTCTGCCATCTTCTTAAGAGCATGAGACTTGATTAATTGCTCTTTAACTGGCTTCTCCGGATCCTCCTCTGGCGGTAGGGTGAAATTTGCCTTCAGCTCAGTCCAAAGATCATCTTTCTGCATATCATTGACATAAGACACCTCAGGGTCTTCCTTCTTAGGCTTATACCATTGGTGGATGCTGATCGGGATCTTGTCCCTAACAAGAACCCCGCACTGAGCAGCAAATGCTTCCTTTGTCCGGATGGGTTCAATCGGTTGGCTGTCGCGCGCGATTGCTGTGATCTCAAACCTTTCATCCGAGCGCAACTTTCTCTTCGGGCCTCGTCTCTTTACCGAAGTTGTGCTCGATCCGGAGGGCTAGAAAAAAGAAGAAAGACGAGAGTTAATTAATATGTGTACATACCAAAACAATGAATGCATCAATTAGCTAGTCAGCATAGGCTTAACTAATATATTTACCTGGCCGGACTCTGTTCGGTCACCGGAGCCGTCACCACGGGCTCCTTCTTGCACCAGCATTGGGTCACCGGAGCCATCATAATCATGTCTTTCCTCCTCCACTCTTCGATCACCGTAGCCTGCTTCTTCACCCTGTTCTTCCAAACCATCACTGTCATTAAGATACGACAAGACATCACCTCCGGCTAAGATTATGTCCCCCAACACCTCTTCTGCTACCTCATCTCGTCCGTGCTCCATTGTTTCTGCAAATATTACAACATGGCAATTATTACCCAAACATGACAGCAGGTGGATATATTAGTGCAAACGTAGACCTAGCTTATTCCGGGTTTGGGGTGGCCTCGTCAACGCTTCAAGGGTAGGGGCGCGGCGGGAGGGGGTAGGAGACCGACATCGTTTTTTTCTACGGTTTGGGTGTCCTTGAGAGTTTTGGTCGAGCGAGAGGGCCGGGGGTGCTCCCGTGGTATAAGTTATCACGGTCGAGAGGGGGTATATATATCGACCGCCCATCATGTCGAAGTTATTTTGGAATGGAGTTCCCGATAAAAATTAAGAAGAGGAAGTAGAAGATAAAAAAAGAGGAGAAGAAAAAAAAGGAGAAGAAGCAGGAATAGAGGAGAAGAAGAAAAAATAGACTCTATTTTTTCTTCTTCTCCTCTATTCCTTCTTCTCCTCTTATTTTTCTTCTTAATCCTCTTCTTAGTTCATCCCTTCTTCCTTTCTTCCTAGCTAGATATATAAAACTTTTCTAAAAAATGTTGTCGGGAGGGGGTATCGACCTCCCCTCATGTTGAAATTATCGGGGAGGGGGTATATCGACCCCCACCCCCCTCATCATGCATATATAGCTACCACATACATATATACATTGAAAAAAATTACATATATACAACAAAAACATTAATACACGTATGAACAAAAAAATACATATATGAACAAAAACATGTTGTGAACAAAATAATTAATGTAATAAATCTAATAAGAAATTAATCTAATAAAAAACATGCTCTGAACTTACATATAGCCACATACATACAAATATACATTTTATATATATGAACAAAAAATTAATCTAATACAAAATAAAAACAGAGCTGGACCGGCGCAACGGCTCACAGCGGGGGCGTCTGGCGATGGCGACGGCGGGGGAGGCGAGGGCGCCGGCGCGCAGGGGCAGGCCGCGGGAAGGGGCTCGGGCGCGGGGCAGGGGCCGGCGCGGCGAAGGCGTGGTCGGGGACAGGGGCGGCGCGGCGACGGAGTCGGAGGCAGGGGCGGCGCGGCGACGGCGTCGGAGGCATGGGCGATGATGGCGGTGGTGACGGCGACGAGGAGCAGCGCTGGGGCGTCGGGCACGAACTGACGGTGAAGTTGTGAAATTTCACAAGTCTAGCTTATATACAAAGAGCATTGGTACCAGTTGGTGGCACCAACCGGGACCAATGGCCTCTTTTCAGCAGCCCAAAGGGCGGGAAGCGGCGGCCTTTTGTTGGGGAACGTAGCAGAAATTCAAAATTTTCTACGCATCACCAAGATCAATCTATGGAGTAATCTAGCAACGAGGGGAAGGGGAGTGCATCTACATACCATTGTAGATCGCGATGCGGAAGCGTTGCAAGAACGCGGATGAGGGAGTCATACTCGTAGCGATTCAGATCGCAGTTGATTCCGATCTAAGCACCGAAGAACGGTGCCTCCGCGTTCAACACATGTGCAGCCCGGTGACGTCTCCCACGCCTTGATCCAGAAAGGAGAGAGGGAGAGGTTGGGGAAGACTCCATCCAGCAGCAGCACGACGGCGTGGTGGTGATGGAGGAGCGTGGCAATCCCGCAGGGCTTCGCCAAGCACCGCGGGAGAGGAGGAGGAGGGAGAGGGGTAGGGCTGCGCCGAAAGAGAGACGTTCTCATGTGTCTTGGGCAGCCCAAACCTCAACTATATATAGGGGGGGAGGGGGCTGCGCCCCCTCTAGGGTTCCCACCCCAAGAGGAGGCGGCCAGCCCTAGATCCCATCCAAGGGGCGGCCAAGGGGAGGAGGGGGGCGCCACTAGGGTGGGCCTTAAGGCCCATCTGGACCTAGGGTTTGCCCCCTCCACTCTCCCATGCGCCTTGGGCCTTGGTGGGGGGCGCACCAGCCCACCTGGGGCTGGTCCCCTCCCACACTTGGCCCACGCAGCCTCCTGGGGCTGGTGGCCCCACTTGGTGGACCCCCGGGACCCTCCAGGTGGTCCCGGTACATTACCGATATCACCCGAAACTTTTCCGGTGACCAAAACAGGACTTCCCATATATAAATCTTTACCTCCGGACCATTCCGGAACTCCCCGTGACGTCCGGGACTCCGAACAACATTCGGTAACCACGTACATACTTTCCCTATAACCCTAGCGTCATCGAACCTTAAGTGTGTAGACCCTACGGGTTCGGGAACCATGCAGACATGACCGAGACGTTCTCCGGTCAATAACCAACAGCGGGATCTGGATACCCATGTTGGCTCCCACATGTTCCACGATGATCTCATCGGATGAACCACGATGTCGGGGATTCAATCAATCCCGTATGCAATTCCCTTTGTCTATCGATATGTTACTTGCCCGAGATTCGATCGTCGGTATCCCTATACCTTGTTCAATCTCGTTACCGGCAAGTCTCTTTACTCGTTCCGTAACTCACATCATCCCGTGATCAACTCCTTGGTCACATTGTGCACATTATGATGATGTCCTACCGAGTGGGCCCAGAGATACCTCTCCGTTTACATGGAGTGACAAATCCCAGTCTCGATTCGTGCCAACCCAACAGACACTTTTGGAGATACCTGTAGTGCACCTTTATAGTCACCCAGTTACGTTGTGACGTTTGGTACACCCAAAGCATTCCTACGGTATCCGGGAGTTGCACAATCTCATGGTCTAAGGAACTGATACTTGACATTAGAAAAGCTCTGAGCAAACGAACTACACGATCTTGTGCTAGGCTTAGGATTGGGTCTCGTCCATCACATCATTCTCCTAATGATGTGATCCCGTTATCAACGACATCCAATGTCCATGGTCAGGAAACCGTAACCATCTATCGATCAACGAGCTAGTCAACTAGAGGCTTACTAGGGACATGGTGTTGTCTATGTATCCACACATGTATCTGAGTTTCCTATCAATACAATTCTAGCATGGATAATAAACGATTATCGTGAACAAGGAAATATAATAATAACCTATTTATTATTGCCTCTAGGGCATATTTCTAACAGTCTCCCACTTGCACTAGAGTCAATAACACTGGTAGAAAAAAGCCCTTTAGTCCCGGTTCGCAACAGCCTTTAGTCCCGGCTGTGCAACCGGGACTAAATATGCGCGACTAAAGACCCCCCCCTTTAGTCGCGCCTCTTACGGACCGCGACTAAAGGCTTTAGTCCCGGTTCTTGTGGCTGACCGGGACTAAAGGCCCGTCCACGTGGGCGCCCGTGGTCCGTCGGGGCGGAGGACCTTTAGTCCCGGTTCTCGTGGCCAACCGGGACTAAAGGGCTCCTCCGCAGGTTTAGGGTTTTAGCCCCCCTAAACCTGGTTTCTTTTTAGTTTGGAGTGTTTTATTTCTTTTATATTATATTTTGTGTTTTATTTTAATTTTGATAAAGTTTCAGTACACATATTTTACGCTACTATATACATGCATATGAAATTTCAAACAAGAAGAATTCAAGAGGAATATATAATATATATTCAATCTCGGGTGACCATATACAACTTCGAACAAGTTTCCATACACAATTAGGATGGATGACCATATACAACTTCGTACAAGTTTCAATCTCGGGTATGCATATAAATTTCTTCGTCCTCGGTATAGTGTTCTCCTTTAGGATTGATGACTTCCCTCATGAAAAATCCTGCTAATTCTTCTTGAATTGGTCGGAAGCGAGCTTCTGGACTAAGCCTCCTCCGCAAGTTATCCGTCGCGTTCCGCACGCTATCCGATGCCTTCCGCTCCGTGGTGTGTCTCCGGATGTTCTCACAAACATAGTATCCACATAGATTGGTCCCCGGTGGCTGCTTATCCACATTAACTAACCTTCTGAAATCTAGCTCATGTTTGAATTCACCGACAATTTCTTTTGAGAACCGTCTCCAAACCCTACAGGGCAAAGAAAATTAAATGAATAAGGAAGTTATTAGTTACTTGATATTAGGAAATGAACGAAAGAGACCGATCGATATAGAGCTCAAATGATTGAAAATAATTACTTTTGCAGCATTTTTCTCATGTCGGCCCAACGCTTTGGATCCGAATCCATAGAGTCCATGATTAGAACTCTGGAGGTGTGAAGTTCAATATTTAGCAGAATCCAGTGGAACCTGCGGACACGTTACATGCACAGTCATGCATAACTCATCGATTAGACATAGCATGCATGGAGTAAACAAAAGAGAATGGGCACAAGAGAGAAACACTCACCCAAAATGGTAAGGAAATAGAATATGAATTTTGAGTTGATGCTTTCTAAGAAACTTGTACAGGTCTTTCTCCACGTCTTCGGGGTGATGTTGTAACACATGTCCATTAACGATATGTGGGTCAATGAACCCAACATCATGGATGTTTCTTATTTTGCATTCCCAAATCTTCAATCTGCATAATAGCGTACGCAACAATATAGTTAGGACAATATATATATATATATATATATATATATATATATATATATATATATATATATATATATATATATATATATATATAGTGCAGGCAATGAAGAACGAGATGAGGTAGAAATAAATCACTTACAGAACGTAACAACTCAGCATAGATTTGTCGAGGTCACGCAGATTGAACAGCTGGAACAATTCACTCATATGAATTTCTACAGAGTACCGTTTGGTGTGATGCTCATCTGTAACATCCGCATAAACATATTCTTTGTCGGCCCATGTTATGAATTGCTTGTAACAACGTAGCAGATTTCGCATTTGTGGTGGTAGACTCTTTTCCCGCGCAGGCTCGACGAGAGGCCCATTCCGCACATATTGTAATGCTATCTCACATACTGGCGCATCCTCAAGGCCTAAGAAGGCACGAAGAGTCAAACCAATCTCGGACGCTTGTTTCATGGCACCCGGTACAGTCAATCCAAGTGCTGCCGCAGCTGCTATGATCTCGGGGTCTTCTTCCGGACCGGCTTTCACTATGAGCGGGGGGGGGGGGGGGGGATCGATTGTTTCTTCTGCATCCCGAGCTGGTCAACTTGTTTCCCGCTTTTTTTTACTTTCTTCTTTCTCCTCCTTCATTATTTTTTCTTGCCTACGAAGTTCATGTCCATAGTCGTCAGGCATATTCAGCTCGGCTTGGGACGGTGTCGTCAAAAAATCCTTAGCCCACTTCTTTTGCTTCTCAGTGAATACTTGCTTGGGCTCAGGCTCTTTTTTCGCCTTCATATCCGCCTTCCATTTCTCATAATCAGCAGACGCGGCCAATTTGGTTTCAGCTTCACTAAGTTCCCCAGGCCTTGGGAGGAGAGGCTTCAGTGATGGCTCCGGTACCCTTGTGGTCTTAGGTACATAAGGGTCCGGGTTAATAGTCCAGGAGCGGGTTTCCTTGCTGTCCGCCTGCTTCCGCTTCTTCGCCGGAGGTGGATTGGGGGGCGCCTTACCCGCCGAAGGAGGATTGGGGGGCGTCGTACCCGCCGGAGGTTGTGGATCGGGGGACGGCGTCGAATGGCGTGAAGGAGGTGTAGGTGAACCACCACGACCACCACCACCGCCACCACCGCCACCACCACCACCACCACCATCGGAGGGGGGTGGACTTGCTAGCCTTGGCGCCTCGCCTGGAAACACTATGTACTTCTTTTTCCATAGAATGAACTGGCGCTTGACATCTCCAAGTCTTCTCTCCCCTTCGGGTGTAGGTTTGTCAATCTCTAGGTCCTCAAACCCTTGGACTATGTCTTCCACCGTGACACGAGCATAGCCATATGCAATGGGGTTGTTGCGGTGGAGTGCTCCAGGTGTACAGGGTAAAGCACTGCCGCTAGCTACCTTCGTGGAAACGTTCCCCACGGGATAATGCAGATCACATTCTTTCATCTCCTTTACATCATCCACGGGGTAGTGAGGCTCCGGTGCACGAATCTCGATCATCGGTGCACTAGCACCAGGCGGGGCATCCATGGAAGCCACGCTGCTTCTCCGCTGCTGGCTTCCGCGATCCGCTTCATGATCTTCATGCGGCCCTGCAGCCGATTTTTCTTTCACTAGTTCATGCACGGTCTGCTTCAACTCATGGAGTTCCGATGCAAACTTCGTCATAAGATCTGCATCCCGGTCCGTCTTTCTCTTACGGCTTCTGTAACAGTACGGGTCATTGTCCTGGGAAAACCCTACTTTCCACGGAACTTTGCCTTTGCCTCGTACACGTCCTCCGTGTTCATCATTCCCGAGGGCTGTTGTCAGTGCGTCTTTCTCTCTGTTGAACTTGATCAAGCCCTCTTGAGCTTGGGTCATTGCGTCAATAAGGGCTTGGGTGGGAGCAAACTGTCTCTGCCGGTGAACACACACCCCTGTCTCCGGGTCTAGCGATCCCCCATGCCCGTACCACCAGCTTTTGGCCCTTGGGTCCCATCCCTCTGTACCTAGAGGGATTCCTCGCACCCTCAGGTCCTCCTCCATCTTCTGCCACCTAGGCTCCGAAAGGCGGTATCCTCCTGGCCCCATAATATGATGGAACTTTTTCTTACTCGCATTATCCTTATTTTTTTGATATTTCCTTGAAATGCTCCGATTGCTTTTGCCTCACAAATTCTGGCCAATCATCTTTCAGTTTCTCATGTTGTCCATTGAAATCCGGAGTCTTGCCCTTGTTGACATAGTCACGGGTTAAATTTTTCTTGAAGTTCCGGAATGCTTCGCCCATCTTCTGAAGAGCGAACTCTTTAACTAGCCTCCTCCTCTGACGTCCACCCGGAACCTCGTTACCGAATTCATCGACTTTGTTGTATTCCGGAGGTAGAATGAAATGTTCCATAAGCTTTCTCCAGCAATCCTTTTTCGTTCTCTTGTCGACAAAACTGAAACCAAGACGTGCCTTCTTTGGCTCCTTCCATTCCTGGACGGTGATCGGGACGTTGTCTCTAACAACGACTCCGCATTGGTTGATAAACTTTGAGGTGTGCTGTAGGGGCTTGCCGGTTTCACTGACAAACTCAATGGCATATGTTTCTCCTGTTTTCATCGCCTTGGATTTGCCACGCTTTGTCGTACTCGATCCGGAGGGCTAAAAAAAGAAAGAGAGTCGCGCGCGTTAATACATATGTATTCACATTTCAGTAAGTTTGTATCACGAGAGGCTCAATGTATATATATACCTCGCCGGAGGTGGTTGCTACTTGCAATTCGAGATCGTCGGTTGTTGACGGTTGACCTCCGTCGACAATGTCCGTTCCTTCACCTTCTTGATCATCGACAATCTCTGTTCCACCATCAAGGTTCAGATAAGAAGAGACTACATCCTCTTGTTGCTCATATTCTGAGCCCGGCACATAAGGAATCTCGTTGTTGATGATGCCCATTAAATAACGTTCAGCCTCCGGATCCCTAAGCGGCTCGGTTCTATCGTCCGCCATATGTCACTCCTGCATGTAGTAAAAATTCTTTAAGTATAAAGGAATTAAAAAATAAGATTAAGGGGACATAGAGGAGGAGGAATTAAAAAATAAGATTCTTTAAGTAAAAATTCTTTTTTTCTTCTTCTTCCTCTTTCTTCTTTGTTTCTTCTTCTTCCTTTCTTCTTCCTCTTTCTTCTTCTTCCTTTCTTCTTCTTCCTTTTTCCTTTCTTCTTCTTTCTTTCTTCTTCTTCCTTTCTTCTTCTTCCTTTCTTCTTTCTTTCTTCTTCTTCCTTTTTCTTTTTTCTTTCTTTCTTCTTCTTCCTTTCTTCTTCCTTTCTTCTTCTTTTTTTCTTCTTCCTTTTTCTTTTCTTTCTTTTGGTTTTCATTTGGTTTTCATTTTTTTCTTCTTCCTTTTTCTTCTTCTTCCTTTTTCTTCTTTCTTTCTTCTTTCTTTTTTTCTTCTTCCTTTTTTTTTCTTCTTTCTTTTTTTCTTCTTCCTTTGTTTTTCTTCTTCCTTTGTTTTTCTTCTTCCTTTTTTTTCTTCCTCCTTTGTTTTTCTTCTTTCTTTTTTTCTTCTTTCTTTTTTTCTTCTTTCTTTTTTTTCTTCCTTTTTCCTTTTTTCTTCCTTTTTCTTGTTTTTCTTCTGTTTTTCTTTTGTTTTCTTCTTCCTTCTTTCTTCTTCTTCCTTTTTCCTTTTTCTTTCTGCTTCTTCTTCTTCCTTTTTCTTCTTCCTTCTTCTTCTTCTGCCGACGCGCGGAGGACGGCAGGCAGGGCCAGCGGGCGGCGGGCGGCAAGGCGTCGGGCGGCGGGCGGCAGGGCGTCGGGCGGCGGGCGGCGGGCAAGGGCGCAGGGCACGGGCGGCGGGCAAGGGCAGGGCACGGGCGGAGGCGGCGCTCACTGGGGACGGTGGCGGCGGCGCGCAGCGCTTCGGCGTCGGAGTCGGCGTCGGGGCAGGGCTTCGGCGTCGATCGGCGTCGGGGCAACGCTTCGGCGTCGAGAGAGAGGAGAATGGGAAGTGGCGAAACTGCTAAGTGCAGTATTTATAGACGCACCTTTAGTCGCGGTTGGGGAGGCGGACCGCGACTAAAGGTACCCTTTAGTCGCGGCTGGCCACACCAACCGCGACTAAAGGGTACCCTTTAGTCGCGGTCCGCCTCCCCAACCGGGACTAAAGGGTTTTGGCGCCGCTTTAGTTCCCGCGCAGAAAGACCCTTTAGTCGCGGTTGGGGACAACAACCGCGACTAAAGGGTACCCTTTAGTCGCGGTCCTCCTCCCCAACCGGGACTAAAGGGTCTGTGCTGGAACTGGCGCGGTGCGGTGGGATGTTTAGTCCCACCTCGCTAGCCGAGAGGCTTCGACAGTGGTTTATAAGCGCGGCTGCGCTCACCGCTTCGAGCTCCTCTCAAATGCAGGCTTACGGGCCTATTCTGTCACTATGTGCCTGTGGGCCTACTGGGCCTTCTGCGGGCCTGAATCCTGGCCCATTAATGGGTTTCTAGTCGTATTCACGCCGTGGTGGCCCAGTAGGTGGCATATTTTTTATTTTTTGCCTTTTTTTGTTTTCTTTTTTGCTTTATTTATTTTGTTTTGTTTTTTTCTTCTTTTTTTTCTTCCATTTTTCTTCTGTTTTTTCTTCTGTTTGTTTTTTTCTTCTGTTTTTTTCTTATGTTTTTCTTCTGTTTGTTTTTTTCTTCTGTTTTTCCTTTTTTCTTCTGTTTTTTTCTTCCTTTTTTCCTTTTTCCTTTTTTCTTCTGTTTTTTCTTCTGTTTTTTTCTTCTGTTTTTTTCTTATGTTTTTCTTCTGTTTGTTTTTTCTTCTGTTTTTCCTTTTTTCTTCTGTTTTTTTTTCCTTTTTCCTTCTTTCTTCTTCTTCCTTTTTCCTTTTAAAATCAGAAAAATAAAACTAATTCATTTTAAAATCTTAAAAATACAATTATATATCAAAAAAACAGAAAAATAAAACTAATTCATTTTAAAATCCCTTGAAGGTTTGATAAAAGGTTTGATACATCATTCAGTTCATCGACCAAATACAAAGTTTGGTACAATAAATTATTACACATCAATTCTTTCCTTGTGTCCCTGCTTGCTTACGATTGTGCCGTATCCATGGAGCATCCTCATTATTTAACTTAATGCTTGGGTCAGTGTTCACTTTGAAGGGCGGAATTTCACCAAACATATTATAATCTTCTGACATGTCTGTCTTGTCCTCCACTCCCACGATGTTTCTTTTCCCTGAAAGAACAATGTGGCGCTTTGGATCATCGCATGATGTACTGATCGTTTTCTTATCTTTCCGTTTCCTCGGTTTGCTACTCATGTCCTTCAAATAAAAAACCTGAGCGACATCTTTGGCAAGGACGAATGGTTCGTCAAGGTAACCAAGATTGTTGAAATCCACCATTGTCATTCCGTATTGCTCGTCTACCTTTACCCCACCTCCTGTTAGCTTGAACCATTTGCACCGGAACAAAGGGACCTTAAAGGAGGGTCCATAGTCAAGTTCCCATATCTCCTCTATGTAACCATAATATGTGACCTTTTGCCCATTCTCGGTTGCTGCATCAAAGCGGACACCACTGTTTTGGTTGGTGCTCTTTTTATCTTGGGCGATGGTGTAAAATGTATTCCCATTTATCTCGTACCCTTGGAAAGTCGTTATAGTCGAAGATGGTTTCTTGGCCAACATGTACAGCTGATCTCCAACATCATTGTCATTCATTAAATGTTTTCGCAACCAACTGCCGAAAGTCTCCATGTGGGCCTTTCTAATCCAGGATTCAGGCTTCCCCGGGTTGTCCGAGCGTAAAATATTCTTGTGTTGCTCGAAGTACGGAGCCACCAAGCTGGAATTTTGCAGAACTGTGTGGTGTGCTTCAGTCATAGAATGACCGTCCATACATATCGTGGATTCCCTTCCGATCTTGCCTTTTCCACTTAGTCTCCCCTCGTGCCGCGATTGAGGAATACCAATCGGCTTAAGGTCAGGAACATAGTCAATACAGAACTCAATTACCTCCTCATTTCCATAGCCCTTGACGATGCTTCCTTCTGGCCTAGCACGGTTACGAACATATTTCTTTAATACTCCCATGAACCTCTCAAAGGGGAACATATTGTGTAGAAATACAGGACCGAGAATGGAAATCTCTTCGACTAGGTGGACCAGGAGGTGTGTCATAATATCGAAGAAGGATGGTGGGAACACCAACTCGAAACTGACAAGGCATTGGACCACATCGTTCTGTAACCGTGGTAGATCTTCTGGATTGATTACCTTCTGAGAGATTGCATTGAGGAATGCACATAGCTTCACAATGGCTACTCGAACATTTTCCGGTAGGAGCCCCCTCAAAGCAATCGGAAGCAATTGCGTCATAATCACGTGGCAGTCGTGAGACTTCAGGTTTTGGAACTTTTTCTCCGCCATGTTTATTATTCCCTTTATATTCGACGAGAATCCAGACGGGACCTTCATACTGCTCAGGCATTCAAAAAAAATGACCTTCTCTTCTTTGGTAAGAGCGTAGCTGGCACGACCTTGAAACCATTCTGGATGCCGGTCATCTGGGTCTTTCAAAAGTTGCTGGTCCTGCCGTGCTTCCTTTGTATCATTTGACTTCCCATACACGCCCAAGAAGCTTAGCAGGTTCACGCAAATATTCTTCGTAACATGCATCACGTCGATTGCAGAGCGGACATCTAGGACTTTCCAATATTCTAGCTCCCAAAATATAGATTTATTCTTCCACATGGGTGCGTGCCCGTCAACTCCCCGCGGAACTGATTGTCCGCCAGGACCCTTTCCAAAGATGACTTTCAAATCCTTGACCATATCAAATATCTCAGCACCAGTACGTTCCACAGGCTTCGGCCGGTGATCTGCCTTGCCGTTGAAATGCTTGCCTTTCTTTCTTACGTTATGATTTCGGGGAAGAAACCGACGATGACCCAGGTACACGTTCTTCTTACAATTAACCAAACGTACACTTTCAGTCTGATGTAAGCAGTGCGTGCATGCATTGTATCCCTTATTTGTCTGTCCTGAAAGGTTACTGAGAGCAGGCCAATCGTTGATGGTTACAAAAAGCAACGCTCGTAGGTCAAATTCCTCTCCTTTGTGCTCATCCCAGACACGTACACCAGGTCTGGCCCACAACTGTAAAAGTTCTTCAACTAATGGCCTTAGGTACACATCGATGTCGTTGCCGGGTTGCTTAGGGCCTTGGATGAGAATTGGCATCATAATGAACTTCCGCTTCATGCACAACCAAGGAGGAAGGTTGTAGATGCATAGAGTCACGGGCCAGGTGCTATGGCTGGAGCTCTGCTCGCCAAAAGGATTCATGCCATCAGTACTTAGACCAAATCTTATGTTCCTTGCGTCAGCTGCAAAATCTTTGAACACTCTGTCGATCTTTCTCCATTGTGTTCCATCAGCGGGGTGTCTCAACTCCCCGTCGGACTTACGGTCCTCTTTGTGCCATCGCAACGACTTGGCATGCTTCTTGTTCATGAACAGACGTTTCAACCGTGGTATTATAGGAGCATACCACATCACCTTGGCGGGAACCCTCTTCCTGGGTTTCTCGCCCTCAACATCGTCACCAGGGTCATCGCCTCTGATCTTATAACGCAATGCAGTGCATACAGGGCATTCATTCAAATTCTCGTATTCACCGCGGTAGAGGATGCAGTCGTTAATGCATGCATGTATCTTCAGAACCTCTAAACCTAGAGGGCAAACAACCTTCTTTGCTTCGTACGTACTGGCGGGCAACTCGTTATTCTTCGGAAACATATTCTTCAACATTTTCAGCAAATTTTCAAATGATGAGTCACCTACACCTTCCTGTGCCTTCCATTTTAGCAAATCCAGTGTGCAGCCCAGCTTTTTCAGACTATTATCGCATCCTGGATACAACGACTTTTTGTGATCCTCTAACATGCGATCCAAATTCTCCCTCTCCTTGTCGGTTTCGCAGCGTCTCCGTGCATCAGCAATGGTCCGACCAAGATCATCAGCGGGCTCATCATGTGCCTCTTCTTCACCTTCACCTAACCCTTCCCCACCTTCAGCATCATCCTCCATGAAAGTATCACCGAAATGATCATGATAGTTGTCATCGATATCATCCCCTTCTTCATCTTCTTCCATTCTAACCCCTCTTTCTCCATGCTTGGTCCAACAATTATAGCTTGGCATGAAACCGTGCCGAAGCAGGTGCATGTGAACGTCTCTTGAGGAGGAGTAACCCTTCTGATTCTTACAGACAGCACATGGACAAATAATAAAACCTTGCTGCTTGTTCGCATTTGCCACTACGAGGAAATCTTTCAAACCCGTAGTGAACTCGCCGGAGAGTCGGGGACCGTACATCCATTGCCGATTCATCTGCATTATTATTATATAAAGTATATAATTAACCATCATGCATTTGTTAAACTAACTAGCTAGAAATAATACAAATTAAACAATGAACTACACACATGCATATTTTATCAATGACACATGAAAGGTTCAAGTTGCTAACCGCGATCGCGGAGGAAAAATAAATGAGAAAGCTCAAGTGTGGCTCGGACACTTCATATCATGTTTGTTTCAGGCTCTCGGGCATTTCATCAAACACCTTGTGTGCATAGGAGGAACCAAAAGCAAACCCACCACCCCCTTCTGAAAATTGTGAAGTGAGCTGAGTGAAGTGAAGTGAGCTGAGTCCTATATATAGGGATGGGCCTTTAGTCCCGGTTGGCCTGGCCAACCGCAACTAAAGGCCTTCGGGGACCTTTAGTCGCGGTTGGCCAGGCCAACCGGGACTAAAGCCCCTCTCGTCCGCCAGCTGGATGGGCCTTTAGTCCCGGTTGGCCTGGCCAACCGCGACTAAACAATGAACTACACACATGCATATTTTATCAATGACACATGAAAGGTTCAAGTTGCTAACTGCGATCGCGGAGGAAAAATAAATGAGAAAGCTCAAGTGTGGCTCGGACACTTCATATCATGTTTGTTTCAGGCTCTCGGGCATTTCATCAAACACCTTGTGTGCATAGGAGGAACCAAAAGCAAACCCACCACCCCCTTCTGAAAATTGTGAAGTGAGCTGAGTGAAGTGAAGTGAGCTGAGTCCTATATATAGGGATGGGCCTTTAGTCCCGGTTGGCCTGGCCAACCGCAACTAAAGGCCTTCGGGGACCTTTAGTCGCGGTTGGCCAGGCCAACCGGGACTAAAGCCCCTCCCGTCCGCCAGCTGGATGGGCCTTTAGTCCCGGTTGGCCTGGCCAACCGCGACTAAACAATGAACTACACACATGCATATTTTATCAATGACACATGAAAGGTTCAAGTTGCTAACTGCGATCGCGGAGGAAAAATAAATGAGAAAGCTCAAGTGTGGCTCGGACACTTCATATCATGTTTGTTTCAGGCTCTCGGGCATTTCATCAAACACCTTGTGTGCATAGGAGGAACCAAAAGCAAACCCACCACCCCCTTCTGAAAATTGTGAAGTGAGCTGAGTGAAGTGAAGTGAGCTGAGTCCTATATATAGGGATGGGCCTTTAGTCCCGGTTGGCCTGGCCAACCGCAACTAAAGGCCTTCGGGGACCTTTAGTCGCGGTTGGCCAGGCCAACCGGGACTAAAGCCCCTCCCGTCCGCCAGCTGGATGGGCCTTTAGTCCCGGTTGGCCTGGCCAACCGCGACTAAACAATGAACTACACACATGCATATTTTATCAATGACACATGAAAGGTTCAAGTTGCTAACTGCGATCGCGGAGGAAAAATAAATGAGAAAGCTCAAGTGTGGCTCGGACACTTCATATCATGTTTGTTTCAGGCTCTCGGGCATTTCATCAAACACCTTGTGTGCATAGGAGGAACCAAAAGCAAACCCACCACCCCCTTCTGAAAATTGTGAAGTGAGCTGAGTGAAGTGAAGTGAGCTGAGTCCTATATATAGGGATGGGCCTTTAGTCCCGGTTGGCCTGGCCAACCGCAACTAAAGGCCTTCGGGGACCTTTAGTCGCGGTTGGCCAGGCCAACCGGGACTAAAGCCCCTCCCGTCCGCCAGCTGGATGGGCCTTTAGTCCCGGTTGGCCTGGCCAACCGCGACTAAAGGCCTTCGGGGACCTTTAGTCCCGGTTGGCCAGGCCAACCGGGACTAAAGCCCCTCCCGTCCGCCAGCTGTCGACCGAGCGCGCTGGGCCCAGATAGTTGGTCGCGGGTCTCCTCCCGAACCGCGACTAAAGACCCCTTTGGTCGTGGTTCGATTGTTTTGGGGACTAATGAGGGCGTATGGAAGCCTCTTTTTCTACCAGTGGATGTATCTTTTTCGGGTGCGCCGAACAGGACCAGATTCGAGATTGACCAGGATAAGTGAGTAGGGGGTACAAAGTTTAGGGATTTGAAGGTGAGGGTTTGCAACTTCAAAGTTTAAAACCGACTTTATCTCGTGGTCGTGTGGTGGCCGGGTGAGTCTGGTTATTAAAGCTCATGTATTTGCATTGTGTTTTGAGGTGTGAGGAAATACAGAAAACGACGTAAGGAGTGTGCGTGCCAAATTGTGTGTGTTTCTTCTACCTCTTTTATGTGTGTCTTCCTTCTTCGTAGTACGCAAACGCAACGGTGATAAATCAATCCACGCGCCAGTTAATTGCCCATTGGACTATAGGAATAGATGGGTTGTTTCATTAATTTTTTATTTTGAATAATAAATGATTATCATTTATAATGCATATATTCTTTTTTGTGAAAGTGCCTAAGCCTATATATTAAGCATTACAGGTCCTTACAAACACACTTCGTACAGAAAAATAAAATTACGTTCAAAATCTTTAGGGCTCCGAAGCTTTCCTCCTTCTACATCTACTAGCGGCGAGCCGTGAGCATAACTCAAGATGCCGTTTCTGGGCCTTAGTATTGACGGAGCATTTTTTTTTAATGCAGAAACTTGTAGGAGTAGCAGTAGGAAAGTCGTCAATGCAAACTAGGAGACACCGGTGGCCGTGATCTGCGGAGCAAATCGCCGTCCCAAACAAAAAACGCCGATAACGGCATGTGGAAACTGCAAAGACCATGAAAACTTGGTGAATCCAGCAGGATGAACCAGAAAACTAAACCGAACAGATCCCGAAAGATCTATCGGAGACATGGCTCCACCACTAGTAAAAAAATGGTTAGACACAACTTTAATTGGTCGTGCGCTATTTCCAATCAATGCCACCATTTTTTTTTTTCAAATAGTGGTGCCATTGGCCTGGTAGGCCAGACTTACAGAGTTCGTTTTGGCATTGCATTTTTCTACGACGCCACACGTTTGTGGGCCCATCTATGCTTTAAAGGCACAAGTTAGTGGCGGCATTGGATTTCCATAAACGCCGTAGGTAAATACTCTAGTGTTGGTTGGGCTATGTCAGAAATATTTTTTTGCCTTTTTACTTAAAGTAAGCATAAAATTTGTAATTACTTTTATCATATGTTTATGTATTTAATCATTATATTAGTCAAAAATCTTGGTATTAATTACTATTATTAACCCAAGAATATTTATTTTGAATCTTCATTTTTGAGACATTTAGTTATTAAAGTAAGAATATTTTTTTGAGTCTTTTATTTTTGGCGACTTTTAATTCCAAAGTAAGAATATTAATTTTAAATCTTTTATTATTTTGAATCTTTTGTTATTTTGAGTCTTTTTTTATTATTTTAAGACTTTTAGTTATGAAAGTAAGAATACATATTTTGAATCTTTTATTATTTTAAGTTTTAATTATATTTTGAGTCGTTTTTTTGTTTTCCATGTCTTTTATTTATTTTAGTTTGATTATTTTTTTTGAAACTTTTCTTATTTTTCAATGCGGGCCCATTGGGCCAAGCCTAACATTGTGTCCGACACTTTCGGGTCAAAACCAAGTGGGCCATGGCCCCCTCGCCCCACTCGCCGCCTCCTCTCGATCCCCTTCTTCACACCGCCTCCCCTTTACCCCGATTATGCCGATGAACGTCGTCGGCCGATTCCGACAATTTTCGGCGTCCTCCGGTCCTCAGATATACATCATCTCCCCCTCTATTTGGATTCATTTTTCCTGCTCCCTAAAATTAGACGGTTTGATTCCCAATGCTAGGGTTTCGACAACGGGGATGGACACGACGACGGGCGACCGCTAGGGAGACGCAGCCAGGCGACGACGCACCTCGGCTCTAGTCCTTGGTGAGCATCTCCTTCTGATTTTCCGGGTACGTGGCCTAGGCAGCTTCGATGTCGATTTGTTAGAATCTCCAAATAGGTCAATTAGGTGCATATGTTGCCAAACTATGCCCATGTAGCTCTGATTCAGATTGGCAGGGTTGCCAAACTAGGACTATATATGTCAAATTTCCATGATTCCAATTTGGTAGAATGTTCTAATATCTCAATTAGTTCAAATAGCTTTATTAGTTGCATATGTTGCCAAACTAGGCATAGACAGCTCCGATTTTGGGTTGGTATGGTTGCCAACCTTGGATTATGCAAATTTTCCATGTTTTCGATTGGTACAATGCACATTCTTAGTTATAGTAACTTGAGACGAGGTGTTTCTTAATTGTTGGAAATAGGAATGTTGAAAATGAACCAAGGTAGAATGTTCAATCCAACGCAAATTCTTAATTGTTGGAAATAGCCAAGGTGTTGCTTAGTTATAATATTGCATATGTTGTGATAGTAATTCTTAAAACTACTAGCCATTTTGGAGTTGCTGCTTAGATTTATATATAGTACCCGGCTTTCATGAAAATATCTTAGTGTTTGCTAAAGTAGACAACTAGTGAATGTTCTAGTTCCTCCTGGGAAGCTTTTTTTCTACGGCATTGCCCTTATTTGTCTGTCCCGAAAGGTTACTGAGAGCAGGCCAATCGTTGATGGTTACAAAAAGCAACGCTCGTAGGTCAAATTCCTCTCCTTTGTGCTCATCCCAGACACGTACACCAGGTCTGGCCCACAACTGTAAAAGTTCTTCAACTAATGGCCTTAGGTACACATCGATGTCGTTGCCGGGTTGCTTAGGGCCTTGGATGAGAATTGGCATCATAATGAACTTCCGCTTCATGCACAACCAAGGAGGAAGGTTGTAGATGCATAGAGTCACGGGCCAGGTGCTATGGCTGGAGCTCTGCTCGCCAAAAGGATTCATGCCATCAGTACTTAGACCAAATCTTATGTTCCTTGCGTCAGCTGCAAAATCTTTGAACACTCTGTCGATCTTTCTCCATTGTGTTCCATCAGCGGGGTGTCTCAACTCCCCGTCGGACTTACGGTCCTCTTTGTGCCATCGCAACGACTTGGCATGCTTCTTGTTCATGAACAGACGTTTCAACCGTGGTATTATAGGAGCATACCACATCACCTTGGCGGGAACCCTCTTCCTGGGTTTCTCGCCCTCAACATCGTCACCAGGGTCATCGCCTCTGATCTTATAACGCAATGCAGTGCATACAGGGCATTCATTCAAATTCTCGTATTCACCGCGGTAGAGGATGCAGTCGTTAATGCATGCATGTATCTTCAGAACCTCTAAACCTAGAGGGCAAACAACCTTCTTTGCTTCGTACGTACTGGCGGGCAACTCGTTATTCTTCGGAAACATATTCTTCAACATTTTCAGCAAATTTTCAAATGATGAGTCACCTACACCTTCCTGTGCCTTCCATTTTAGCAAATCCAGTGTGCAGCCCAGCTTTTTCAGACTATTATCGCATCCTGGATACAACGACTTTTTGTGATCCTCTAACATGCGATCCAAATTCTCCCTCTCCTTGTCGGTTTCGCAGCGTCTCCGTGCATCAGCAATGGTCCGACCAAGATCATCAGCGGGCTCATCATGTGCCTCTTCTTCACCTTCACCTAACCCTTCCCCACCTTCAGCATCATCCTCCATGAAAGTATCACCGAAATGATCATGATAGTTGTCATCGATATCATCCCCTTCTTCATCTTCTTCCATTCTAACCCCTCTTTCTCCATGCTTGGTCCAACAATTATAGCTTGGCATGAAACCGTGCCGAAGCAGGTGCATGTGAACGTCTCTTGAGGAGGAGTAACCCTTCTGATTCTTACAGACAGCACATGGACAAATAATAAAACCTTCCTGCTTGTTCGCATTTGCCACTACGAGGAAATCTTTCAAACCCGTAGTGAACTCGCCGGAGAGTCGGGGACCGTACATCCATTGCCGATTCATCTGCATTATTATTTTATAAAGTATATAATTAACCATCATGCATTTGTTAAACTAACTAGCTAGAAATAATACAAATTAAACAATGAACTACACACATGCATATTTTATCAATGACACATGAAAGGTTCAAGTTGCTAACCGCGATCGCGGAGGAAAAATAAATGAGAAAGCTCAAGTGTGGCTCGGACACTTCATATCATGTTTGTTTCAGGCTCTCGGGCATTTCATCAAACACCTTGTGTGCATAGGAGGAACCAAAAGCAAACCCACCACCCCCTTCTGAAAATTGTGAAGTGAGCTGAGTGAAGTGAAGTGAGCTGAGTCCTATATATAGGGATGGGCCTTTAGTCCCGGTTGGCCTGGCCAACCGCAACTAAAGGCCTTCGGGGACCTTTAGTCGCGGTTGGCCAGGCCAACCGGGACTAAAGCCCCTCTCGTCCGCCAGCTGGATGGGCCTTTAGTCCCGGTTGGCCTGGCCAACCGCGACTAAACAATGAACTACACACATGCATATTTTATCAATGACACATGAAAGGTTCAAGTTGCTAACTGCGATCGCGGAGGAAAAATAAATGAGAAAGCTCAAGTGTGGCTCGGACACTTCATATCATGTTTGTTTCAGGCTCTCGGGCGTTTCATCAAACACCTTGTGTGCATAGGAGGAACCAAAAGCAAACTCACCACCCCCTTCTGAAAATTGTGAAGTGAGCTGAGTGAAGTGAAGTGAGCTGAGTCCTATATATAGGGATGGGCCTTTAGTCCCGGTTGGCCTGGCCAACCGCAACTAAAGGCCTTCGGGGACCTTTAGTCGCGGTTGGCCAGGCCAACCGGGACTAAAGCCCCTCCCGTCCGCCAGCTGGATGGGCCTTTAGTCCCGGTTGGCCTGGCCAACCGCGACTAAAGGCCTTCGGGGACCTTTAGTCCCGGTTGGCCAGGCCAACCGGGACTAAAGCCCCTCCCGTCCGCCAGCTGTCGACCGAGCGCGCTGGGCCCAGATAGTTGGTCGCGGGTCTCCTCCCGAACCGCGACTAAAGACCCCTTTGGTCGTGGTTCGATTGTTTTGGGGACTAATGAGGGCGTATGGAAGCCTCTTTTTCTACCAGTGGATGTATCTTTTTCGGGTGCGCCGAACAGGACCAGATTCGAGATTGACCAGGATAAGTGAGTAGGGGGTACAAAGTTTAGGGATTTGAAGGTGAGGGTTTGCAACTTCAAAGTTTAAAACCGACTTTATCTCGTGGTCGTGTGGTGGCCGGGTGAGTCTGGTTATTAAAGCTCATGTATTTGCATTGTGTTTTGAGGTGTGAGGAAATACAGAAAACGACGTAAGGAGTGTGCGTGCCAAATTGTGTGTGTTTCTTCTACCTCTTTTATGTGTGTCTTCCTTCTTCGTAGTACGCAAACGCAACGGTGATAAATCAATCCACGCGCCAGTTAATTGCCCATTGGACTATAGGAATAGATGGGTTGTTTCATTAATTTTTTATTTTGAATAATAAATGATTATCATTTATAATGCATATATTCTTTTTTGTGAAAGTGCCTAAGCCTATATATTAAGCATTACAGGTCCTTACAAACACACTTCGTACAGAAAAATAAAATTACGTTCAAAATCTTTAGGGCTCCGAAGCTTTCCTCCTTCTACATCTACTAGCGGCGAGCCGTGAGCATAACTCAAGATGCCGTTTCTGGGCCTTAGTATTGACGGAGCATTTTTTTTAATGCAGAAACTTGTAGGAGTAGCAGTAGGAAAGTCGTCAATGCAAACTAGGAGACACCGGTGGCCGTGATCTGCGGAGCAAATCGCCGTCCCAAACAAAAAACGCCGATAACGGCATGTGGAAACTGCAAAGACCATGAAAACTTGGTGAATCCAGCAGGATGAACCAGAAAACTAAACCGAACAGATCCCGAAAGATCTATCGGAGACATGGCTCCACCACTAGTAAAAAAATGGTTAGACACAACTTTAATTGGTCGTGCGCTATTTCCAATCAATGCCACCATTTTTTTTTTTCAAATAGTGGTGCCATTGGCCTGGTACGCCAGACTTACAGATTTCGTTTTGGCATTGCATTTTTCTACGACGCCACACGTTTGTGGGCCCATCTATGCTTTAAAGGCACAAGTTAGTGGCGGCATTGGATTTCTATAAACGCCGTAGGTAAATACTCTAGTGTTGGTTGGGCTATGTCAGAAATATTTTTTTGCCGTTTTACTTAAAGTAAGCATAAAATTTGTAATTACTTTTATCATATGTTTATGTATTTAATCATTATATTAGTCAAAAATCTTGGTATTAATTACTATTATTAACCCAAGAATATTTATTTTGAATCTTCATTTTTGAGACATTTAGTTATTAAAGTAAGAATATTTTTTTGAGTCTTTTATTTTTGGCGACTTTTAATTCCAAAGTAAGAATATTAATTTTAAATCTTTTATTATTTTGAATCTTTTGTTATTTTGAGTCTTTTTTTATTATTTTAAGACTTTTAGTTATGAAAGTAAGAATACATATTTTGAATCTTTTATTATTTTAAGTTTTAATTATATTTTGAGTCGTTTTTTTGTTTTCCATGTCTTTTATTTATTTTAGTTTGATTATTTTTTTGAAACTTTTCTTATTTTTCAATGCGGGCCCATTGGGCCAAGCCTAACATTGTGTTCGACACTTTCGGGTCAAAACCAAGTGGGCCATGGCCCCCTCGCCCCACTCGCCGCCTCCTCTCGATCCCCTTCTTCACACCGCCTCCCCTTTACCCCGATTATGCCGATGAACGTCGTCGGCCGATTCCGACAATTTTCGGCGTCCTCCGGTCCTCAGATATACATCATCTCCCCCTCTATTTGGATTCATTTTTCCTGCTCCCTAAAATTAGACGGTTTGATTCCCAATGCTAGGGTTTCGACAACGGGGATGGACACGACGACGGGCGACCGCTAGGGAGACGCAGCCAGGCGACGACGCACCTCGGCTCTAGTCCTTGGTGAGCATCTCCTTCTGATTTTCCGGGTACGTGGCCTAGGCAGCTTCGATGTCGATTTGTTAGAATCTCCAAATAGGTCAATTAGGTGCATATGTTGCCAAACTATGCCCATGTAGCTCTGATTCAGATTGGCAGGGTTGCCAAACTAGGACTATATATGTCAAATTTCCATGATTCCAATTTGGTAGAATGTTCTAATATCTCAATTAGTTCAAATAGCTTTATTAGTTGCATATGTTGCCAAACTAGGCATAGACAGCTCCGATTTTGGGTTGGTATGGTTGCCAACCTTGGATTATGCAAATTTTCCATGTTTTCGATTGGTACAATGCACATTCTTAGTTATAGTAACTTGAGACGAGGTGTTTCTTAATTGTTGGAAATAGGAATGTTGAAAATGAACCAAGGTAGAATGTTCAATCCAACGCAAATTCTTAATTGTTGGAAATAGCCAAGGTGTTGCTTAGTTATAATATTGCATATGTTGTGATAGTAATTCTTAAAACTACTAGCCATTTTGGAGTTGCTGCTTAGATTTATATATAGTACCCGGCTTTCATGAAAATATCTTAGTGTTTGCTAAAGTAGACAACTAGTGAATGTTCTAGTTCCTCCTGGGAAGCTTTTTTTCTACGGCATTGCCCTTATTTGGTTTAACTTGAATATGTATGTCTTGATGCTTTAACTTGAATATGTATTCGTTTAGTTTCATTCATACTTTGCTTCCTCCTAGGCATAAGTAATGTTGATAGTTAAAACAAATAAGGGCAATGCCTTTGTTAAACATAGTAGGTTCTCTCATATTCTTACCAGATTCTATCATATTAACGTAAAAAGGTCATGTTTTTTAATGTGTAGTCAAAATAGCAACTATGACTTTGACTATCTTCTTAGTTATAATATTTTGTAGTTACAATCTGATCTGCATGTTTATCTGTTATAGTTTGCATCGATGAACTCCTGCAACGACGCATATAGATCTAGCAGAGACTTCACTATGTATGCTAATGGCGGCGATGCAGTAGCAACCGGGTAAGAACTCACAAGCAGAAACTCCTTCTTATTCAACAAACTCATGCATATGATGATTGCAAACATTTCTTTGTAGGGATACGTAGGGATTCTGACCCAAGGGCCAGAGCAAGTTGAAGTAAAGGTGTATGATGTGGACATGCGGAACCGACGGCTTTTGGATGCTCATGAAAGTACCATCAAGGCCTTGACGGGGGTGGTGGAGCAGTTGAAGTAGGAGAGGGGTCAGCTAATTGATGAGAAGGTTGATCTCATCGATGAGAAGAGTAAGCTGATCATGGAGAGGGATCAACTAAAGAAGGAGAGGAAACAACTAAGGGTTGAGAGCAATGAACTCAAAAGTATGAAGGCTCATTTTCTCAAGGAGGGACAAACCAATATGCAAAAGCTTCGACAGATCAAGCCAATCCTTGAAGATTGATCGGCTACCTAGCTAGCTATCTATGTTTGTTAGCTGTTAAACTGATCGACTAGCTATCTTTTGTTAAACTTCTATGTTAAGTTGATCGAGTACCTAACTTAGTATTTAGACTTCTATGTTAGTTGATGGAGTACCTATCTTATATATATGCTTAATTAGTTCTTAAAGTTGTTGATGAAGTACCTATCTTAGATGTAAACATGTTATATGCTTCATTTTTTTATTTACACAAAATCAAAATAGTGGCGTGGCGCCAACATGGCATGTTATTGGTGATATATAATTTTGGTGGTGTTGGACATGGCACTCCATTAGTATACAGTTTGTGCTGATGTGGGCACCAACGCCAGTAGTAAATTTTATCACCGGCGCCATATAGGCCCTTTTGCCACGCCAGCACTAGCCTTTTCTGCACTAGTGCACGTGTCCTCCGCCGGTGATAAGCACACCAACAGAACAGGGAAAGAGCCGGGAGAACATTATTCCCGCACTAGAACAATATCGCCTCCTCGTCGCCCCAACCCAAACTCGAAGACTCCCTAAAGAAATCCAATAAAAATCACGCATACCACTACACCAGGGGCGGCGCCAGCGTGGGGTCATGTAGGGGCGGCCGCCCTGGGTAATTTTTTGGAAACTAGGGTACGTCCCCTATTACTTTGCCTAGTGGCCGCCATGGAAGATGAGACGAGCTCTCTATAACCTCTGTAACTTGTACACGTAGGTTCAGCCGAGGAGAAAAATAATGATTCGCTTTTGAGATGGGCCAGCTCTAGTTGGTAGTAAAGGCCCAATTAAGCAGGAGCCCATTGCTTATATAACGTTTGAGCCTTAACGTTCCCAGTTTTTCTAACTTCCAATATGAGTGTCTCAAAAAAAAAATCCATTCACAATCGATTGAGGATTTGAGGAAACAAATCTGAGCATTAGGTCATCACGTCCTCCACCATAGGCTTTGAACAATTATTTGTGTTGATTATCTTATCTGAATGCATACTACTTGCTAAATTTATTGTGTTGATTGTCTTCTTGATTGCATCGTGGGTTTGATTTTTTTCATTCCTTTAAAGGTCCGCCCTAGGTAATTTAAAATCCTAGATCAGTCACTACACTGCACGGCAGCTCCGGGTCTGATGTTGAGCTCGCCACCGTCTAGGACAGACTCCCTCTTTTCCGGTGACCTATCTAGGCCGGGCCACCATTGAGGATCGTCACTCTGCATCAACAATGTCGTTGTTGAGGACCGCCAGACGAAGGCCATTTCTCGAGCACACATCTCCTTCGGCATCACGCATCAGCTTCCATCTCCTCTACAAGATGAACACCCACGATCAGAACCTCCCCGCCCGGCGCCGCATGGGCTTTGCCAGGCAATGCGCCCTGGTGGCGGAGAGAGGGGGAGTAGATGTGACCGCATCTACGGTTTCGATCACCTGCCTGGTCCTCTCTCATGAAACGACGTGGAATTACTCTACCCTGCTCGCTAAGTAAACAACTAGACCATTATAATACATGCATTCACTACATGGCAAGGTCCTTAGTAAGATAAGCCGATTTTAAGGACCATTATATTTTTTTAATGGACATGCTTAATAAACATCTCTAAAAGCACTTTGTAACTGTCGTTTGTAGTTTGCTAAATCGTAAATGAAATTAGGAAGGTTCATCGGGTTCATGGCTCTATACCGTGCCTTCCGAAAGTGGGATAGCTAAATTCTGTGAGAACTATTCTAGCACTTTCAGACTATCTCCGAGGCAGTGAACTCATGCCTAAAATTTCTGCTATGTTTCAAGTCAGGCCTAGAGAGGATGGCCTGAGACTACATCGTTGCACCACTAACATATTAGTAGTCTATCTCTAGAGAAGCTAACGAGTGATCGCTGATTTTCTGATACCTCTCAAGCCCATAACTCGGAAAATAATTTTAGTTTCTGTCTAAATCAATGTTCAGAACATGGCGACAAACTTCTGTATCTCTTGCTTCCTTCCTTCCCTTGTCTATCACATTTACTATCCACATGTTTGCGCTCAGTCACATTTTATAACATGCTTGGTTGGGCAAGAGGGTACTGTGTTTCACATAATAAATCCACATAAATTTTGAAGTTCAGATAGAAAATAATGGAGCATATTGATTTATCTTGTTCCTTGGACTTCAGATAGATCAAATTGGACTATAAATTCCACTACAAAAGATTGTGAAAATTTACAAAGATGCACTCCATTTTTGATACACTTTTCTTGCGGGGCTCCGTCGGTTACACTCGCATAAGAGGAACAAGCCATGGTACCTCAAACATGTAAAGTAGTAGGCGCACAACAACACAAGATAAATTAGGTAAGAGTAATGCACATCACATCTCAAACCAGTTGAATACAAAAAGAAGAAATTACTTTTAAAAATAAAAAAAGGTAAATTACTAGAATTTCTTTATAAGGCAAAACATCTGATTGTCGATGGGCCATCTTTTTCATCTTACAGCCCCCCAATCAACGCCACTAGACCTTCATGGGTTGCACCTGTTTTTTTAGACCTTCATGGGCTGCACCTAACCGACCAAAGCCACTAAATCTGTCTAAACCCCCTAAAAAACTAAATATGTTTATAGGACCCATAAGAAAATTAAGCCAGACTAACCTCATTCCATTACTTGCACAACACAAATACAACAATTGTCTTACGTGAACACGAAGCGGAAATTGGGAGAGAGTGAATTCATGCACTGCCAAGAAACCTGCCACATATCGCCGCAATTGGAATGAAATGAGGATCGCTAATCTCTCCATAGTATCGTATAATGTGTATTTTAATATTCTAACGGTGGAGTTTTTGTTCAGCGCGTCGATATCCTGAAGATATCAGGCTAATGCTCCGCATTAGATTCCAAACTTGACCTGCGGTCGACAGATGCAGAACGAGAGGTGCGGTGCAAAATGTAGCGCGGGCAGAGCGATGCTTCAAGGCTAACACGCAAACTAATGGAAGACCATCTGTTTCATGCAACCCAACTTGGGTGCGTCGACGCGACCATGCCCGGGTGGGATAAAAAAATTGGTGTTTGTGTGTGGCGTGTTGTTATATGCATCGCCTTGCATCACTGTTCAGAACATTGAACTTAAATGGATTAATTAACCTTCCAAAAGTGCACAAGATGTTGCAGATGTGGTGTGCAAGTTATGTGCGACGGCTCCATTAGACCGACCAAACTAAATGGGGGGATGTATGTTACCAAACCTGAACTTAGTTTGGCAGGATGCACCACAAGTGAACTAACCAACTGAACTACACCTAGTTTGTAAATCGTCCTACTTTTTCCAAAAAGACGATCCAAAATTTTATTTTATTTTATTTTCGAGGAAAGACCATCTGAATTTTCTATTGAAGAAATGGAAATTACAATATTCATCACGTGTGTCCTTCATATTTCCATGTTTATTGTGCTAGGCCACTGACTAGATGCTAGGTCGAATGTTATAGGTTTTGTTTCTAGCACCTACATCCTTCCTTTGGTTCAAAAAATTGTTGACTACTGACATGAATTTATTTTTTATTTTGAGTAAAATTAAATGAAAATATTTTACACAAAATACCAAACATAAAATAGTTGGACACTAGTAGAAAACAGGGCTTTGGTTCGGCCAGAAAAGAGCATTAATCCCGGTTGCATTATGAACCGGGACTAATGTGAGCATTAGTCCTGGTTCAAGCGGCTAGGGCACCGTACAGGCATTAGTCTCGGTTCAAATGGGACCTTTACTCCCCGGTTGGTGCGACGAACCGGGACTAAAGGGTGCGATGCCCATTAGTACCGGTTCGTGGCACCAACCGGTACTAAAGGTTAGACCTTTAGTCCCGGTTCGAGCCACCAACCGGTACTAATGAGGTTTGAGGCATTAGTACCGGTTCGTGCCACGAACCGGTACTACAGGTCCCATTTTCAAACTCTACCCCCCCTAGATCGCCTTTTCAGTTTTGTAAAAAGCAAAAGAAAATGATAAAAACTTCAAAAATTAAAATCCTTCCAGATGTAGTTATGTTACTACATGTACTAGTTAGGAAAATTTAAAAACTTAAATTTGGCCATGTTTTGCAAAAAGTGTAGGGAAAATGTAAAACGGCTATAACTTTTGCATACGATGTCAGAAAATATATCAAAATGTTCAGCACGAAAATCCGCATCCGATTTTGACGCCTACGGCCTGTTTGCAAATTTTTAGAATCCTCAAATTCTAAAAGGAAAAAAAGTTATGCTCAAATTTCAGTTTTTTTTGAATTTTTGTTAAATCTGGTCAAACTATGGTCAAACTACTTATTCAAGAAGTATTAGTGTTACTAAATAATTATTCAAGAATATTAGTGTTACTAAATAATTATTTCAGTTTTTTTGAATTTTGGTCAAATCTGGTCAAACTGTGGTCAAACTACTTATTCAAGAAATATTAGTGTTACTAAATAATTATTGTTTTTTAGAACAATAGTTTCAAACTCAAACAGTGAAATGTGTGACTTCATGCTCAAACTAAATTCCTGAGGGTTAATAGGATTGACATCTTACTATTGTCAGGAAAACAACAAGTGCAGACTTGGAAACGAGGGAGAATAGAACCTGGAAGTTAAGCGTGCTCAGGCTGGAGTAGTGAGAGGATGGGTGACCGTCCGGAAAGTTAGATGATTTGGAATGATGAGGGGTGATTAGAGATTAGAGGTTAAATTGAGCAGTGATGGGGGGTGATTAGAGATTAGAGGTTAAAATAATTCAGAAATTTAAAAATAAAAAAAAATCAAAAAAATCATAAACTTTCTTTTAGTACCGGTTCGTGTTACCAACCGGGACTAAAGGTGGACCTCCAGGCAGCGGCCACGTGGAGGGCCTTTAGTCCCGGTTCGTGTAAGAACCGGGACTAAAGGGGGAGGCTTTAGTAACGACCCTTTGGTCCCGGTTCCAGAACCGAGACTAAAGGCCCTTATGAACCGGGACAAAAGGCCCTTTTTCTACTAGTGGGAGAAAACAAAATAAAGATATGTTATTTAAGATAACAACCAAATAATAAGAATAATTGGAGAAAAATGAAAAACACGTTACCTAAATTATCGATAACAAGATTAATTAAAATACAATGGGAGAATTCATAATAAAGCAATGGCTCCTCCGATATATTGAGGATATAATTGTATAGAAGTAGGACTTGTATTGATCTCACAAAGTATTGAGTACAATTCTCGTTCTACAAAAAAGTCATAACAACAAGGAGAACTTTTAGAACTTAAGCACACTTTAATGGTGCTATAATGTGGCCCCACATGCATAGACAGTAGAAGAAATACATATTTGAAAGTTGCTCTCAAGTGATGGGTCACACTGTTGCTCTATAAAGGCAACATCCTTAGATATGTTGTCAGTCTCCATGAAGTATTATTATTCCCCCAATCCATAAAACCTCTACTGTTAAAGATGGTCTTGGTCATGGGGACTAGTGATCAAGAAGTCAACGTTGGTGGCTTATTAGTGTCGATACCGAGGTGGGCCATCCGTGAAATAAAGTGATTGAAGAAAGATTCATACTACCATATGCATGTCATGAAGAACTATTGACACATGTGGGTTAGAAAGACTAGGATATGGGTCTAATTTGTCAATCATTCTAACACCAACTAAACAAATTGAAGAATCCTGAAATCACCCAAACCAATCTACATAAAAGTCTATGTACTTTTTCAAAAGTCTTTACAAATACTTTGTTCTTAAAAAAAATTGTGGAACAAAACTCTTTCGGATGTCCATTTTCATAGTGAGATTTGTCAAATACCAACTAAAAGAAATTGAAGATTCATGAAATGATCAAAACAAAAATAGATAAAAATATCGATGCACTTCTTTGAAAGTCTACCAATACATCATGGTAGAAGAAAAGGCACTATGGAATAAACTCTTTCGGATGCCCATTTTCGAAGTGAGATTTTTCGCGTATAAACCATAGGTCGGTTGGACATTCAATGGCATCTTCACCAAACTTAGTGGTTACTGGCGCGTGAACAAATTATTCATTATTGTGTACATTTGACATTTCCCTTCACTTGATAATCGATAGACCTATATTGAGATTATTCAAAAAGGCTTAATGAGTGTATTCTCATTCTTATTTATTTATTTTCAGATTTGGTGTTCTCTTAGTATGTCTATGGTGAGCAAGGGATGGATAGAGTGTTCACAGATGAAATGTGTGCCTTGAAATTTAAAAATCATAATCTTCTTTCATTATAATAGGTCATTCTTTAAGATGGAGAACTTTTAGTTCCATAAAACCCTTTTGTTTCAAATAGCATATTAGGTGTTTGTAATTTTTTCATCAAAAAGAGATACACTGATAAAGAAAAAGAAAAACGTACGAAACACAACAGACGTGTTTCAGCGTTTGTTTAGGTGGGCCATCTATGATCATGCTGAATTGGTGGCGACCTGGTAACACACATGCGATACAAATCATCAAAATGTAGTACTACCTTTTTTCCGAATAGGAAATAACGCGGGACTATATATACAGTTCGAGAGGTGTCTGATGGAACTGCATCAGATGCAAAATTGAAGGTGCAAGCTATGCTGGTCGGTCCCCTCAAAAAAAAAAAAAAGCTATGCTGGTCGGTCAGGCTTTATTAGGGCGCTTTATTATGGACCGATCAGTCATGTGGGAGCAGGCCCACAAAAATGATAAAAGGATGCACCACAAAATGATGTCAGGCGTGTCGATCGCATTTGAGACCAACAGATATACTATAAAGATAAAATGTGCAAAAAAAGTTGCGGGGTATAAAACGTGCATAATTAATATGCAGGGTGGCTGAAAGAGATACAGTCCATGAGTCTTTGCTGAGCCCTGGAACGATCGGTTGGCATGTGTTGAGCAGAAAATATGCATACCACCAACACTACAGTTTCCACAGAATTAGTCAGTTGACACGCTGCGTTCATTAATTAAGGAGTGGACGAGTGAGTGATTACTAGACATCATGATCAGCCACAACATGGCTCGGTGACAAACCGCGAGGATCAAGGGGCAACGCGAGGAAGCATCTCGGGTCGACGGCTCCTTAGCGGACGGGTGGGCTGATGATCCGACACATTGAAGGGGCCAGCCAAGAACAGGAGCAGCTAGCTAGCAGTATGTGCTCGTATACTGTGGCATGATGGATAAGACAGATCGCACATGTTTCTTTCAGACACATCGACGGGTTTTACGTGCGGGCGGACAGGTCATCGTTAGCAAGTGGACTACTCCCTATATTTTAGAGCTTCTATTTGGTCATGCAAAAAAAGAAAAAAGAGCGCCGTTGCCGGGGATCAAACCCGGGTCAGATTTGGCACCCTGGCACAACTAAAGACGTCAGAGGAGGAAACCACACTTGACATCCATGAATCACGAACCCAGAACACGGTCCACCATATTTCAGCTGTTGTCGATGCAAACCACAATTTGCATCCGCTTCTGGACTTACCTTCCAGGCTCCAAGGCCGCGCTAGAGCAAACCACGACGCAACAACGGAGCCCAAGGACAAGTCCACCAAGAGGATGCCGCCGCCGTCACACCATACTTACATGAACAATCTGGTTTACAAATCCATCCCCAACCATAGGACCGATGGCCTTGTCGGGGAAGGATCTGAAGAATCTTTATTGTGCACTACCACCGCCGCCGCTGAAACCAAGACGATGAACAGCCTAAAAACGAAGCTATTTGGGCTTAAAATTATCCACGCGCGTGGTTCCGGCGACCCCCCTCACCACTGACGAGGTCGTCCGGGGAGGGGAGCCGCTGCATCTTATCTTTGTTTTTTTTTATGAGAAAGCATATTTGATCAAGAGAATGAACGTATGAATGAGTACGGGACACCATGATCACCATTCTGTCCCAGGTCAACATCAACCACATCACGAGCGACACCAGCAATAATTGTAAGAAACATACATGGGCTAGATATACTTATGGGCAACGTACGGAACACATGACGGAACTGACGTGCTTCCCCCTTAATCAAAAGACAGAAGACGAAGTATCTCGGGTTGACAGTTCTTTCACAGATCTGGATGGATCGGGTGATGATCGGACACATAGAACAGGACGAGAACAGGGAGCAGCACAGCAGCATGTGCATCGTCGTCGGTAGTGGCAGCTCATTGTAGACGGGTTGAGAGCCTCTCTCAAATCACGATGACAAGATGGCCATGGCCATGGGGTACGTGGGGGATGGACATGATCGCAGAGGTTTCTTTCGGACACCTCGATGTGCCGACTGGCGTGTCTACTCGATTATTGAGGCTGCGATCGCTAGCAAGGTGACACCAGGACACATGTATATTAGACGTGCCCATGTTGCCCAATAAGTACTACATCCGTCATGGTTTATTGATCCTCATTGTATTCTGTGTTAATTTTTTATAATAAATTTAACTAATAAAATGTTCATGCATGTTATAAAAAATTATATTATTTGAAACTATGTTCAAATATGAATTCAATGATATCATTTTTGTTAACATGCATTAACATGTTGTTACTTAAATATTTAGTCAAAAATTGACACAAATTTCAAAGGGGGCCAATAAACTAGGACAGAGGTAGTACGTGGTAGATTAGATAGCTCGATCATCAGGGTCTGGGTTGAAAGTACTTCTGCTGATTATAGTCGTAGGATGAGTTTTATTAGAAACACGTAATTTTATTCATACTCATAACAATTACGGGTACACTAATTTGGACCTAAGATTTAAGAAAATACAAAATAACTCCTATGACTTAGAATTACAATGAAATTTCTTGGTAACACCTTCTTTGCGATATCTATCTCTGCTAGAAAAAGTACTCCAAAGACTTCGGTAAAGAGGGTGTAATTGGACTGGAGCAACGATGTTGTCACTCTTTCACCCACACACACATTATCGATCATGGTTTTTGAAAGCGCCTTGAGTCATCCATCCAAAAATATGGGAAGACTTGATCGATGAACATACTTGGGCCGGGATGATCCTCTAGAAGTGTAGGCCGTCGGATCACAATATCTTCACTAGGATGTCGATGAAAATTTCCAACTCCACAAAGAATCAATCCAACAAAAAAAAGTTTGACACACCAACATAAACTCATCATATCCAAAAATTTAGATGGGACCAAAAATTCATTAGCGCCGCGGCTGCCCTAGACGAAACGTGCGACATGCGGAAGGTGGGGGTGGAGGTGGGGAGGCTCGAGCTAATTGTATGATAAGTAAAATACTTTTTCTTAGGGGAGGATAAGTAAAATAGATGTAACCATCCCACTGACGCAGAGGCTGAACGTGTCAACCATTTTTTCTTGTTCTAATATAAGCTGATCTCCCTCCCTGAGCGTACAGTTCAGTGGTCGGGGCAGTCGGCAACCAATTGGTAACATTCCAAGCCAGGCAATCCGGCCTCAGGCCTCACAAGAAGGTAAGTAATGTCGGCGAGAAATAAAACAGGAGAAGCAGGAACAATGATCATGGAGTGTGTGCTGCAACTACATTTGGGATACTAGTACGTTTAAACACCCCCGCACCAGCCATCATGTCGGCCATGTGTAGCTGCCAGATTGACAATCTGATTGAGTGATTAATTTGAGGTACCACATCACACCATGCTTGCGCAGCTGCTACTAGATCAATCAGCCATGGTGGTCGGCGTCGACTTCTTCGAAGATACCGGTGCAATGGGGAAGCATAAGCGTTATCATGCCCGTGTGCCCCGTAAAAATATAATGGCTCACTTGTGTGAAAATTAATCTTAGGCATCATGACTTGCTTCAAAGCATTCCAAACAGTCTCGAGCATTCTCTCACGTCATGCATAAAGACCATAGCCTAAGACTACAACATTGCACTAGAAAAATACTAGTAGTGCACTTCGGATAAAGCCAGCAAGTGTTCACTATGTTCCTGATACCTCTCAAACTCATGATTTGGAAAAGGTTTTCGCTTCTATATATCATAATCAATGTTTGGAACATTGTGATGAATTTCTGTTTCTCTTGCTTCTTTGCTTCCTATCTCATATTTAGCCTCCTCATTTCGGTGCTAAGTCGCCTGTTATAGCATTGGTTGGTTGGGCACGAGTATACAATATTTTCCAAAATAAATGCAGATGAATGTTATAGCTCAGATGGAAAATAATGGCTCCTGATTCTGTTGTTCTGGCGTGGACATATGTGTAGAGATCACGTCGTTGGTCACTTCTCTTCTCTCAAAAGTTCTCATGCAATTTTGTGTATATTTGTTTTCTTAAAAATCGTTTTGCAAGTCTGAAAAAAATTCTTGATGTGATTCCCAACACATATGTAAGCAACCGGTGGACTTCGGATTGTGGGTTAGGGAGGACTTGGTTCTTGTCGCATGTTTGAGATTGAATTAAACAACATTTGTCGATTGAGAATTCCTGCATCCACTTTGTTTGATGAACTGTTGGTTCAAGAAAATCGGCAACTAATACAAGTCAATAGTGATTGCCATGAATAAGATGCCAATCAGTGTTGCATGTCAATGCATTCAACAATCTCTGTGGAATAGCACAATAGGATAGCAACATTGTTGTCATGTTGTGCCTTGCATATTATTTCGCTATAAGAACAAATCGCCGTGGATAGCTGGTGTTTGTCATTGATAGTGGCTCCATTGTACCCCCGACGAGATTGTATAATCAGGAAACAAAATCGACATTCGAGCAAAATTTCTTTGTGCAGATGTACCGAGCGGATTAAGAGCGACTTTCGAGTCAATATCTACTACAAGTTTGCTTCCCATGTCCTTTACCTTCACCAAGGTCACGGCGCGACACGGTCGTGATGCCCCGCTCGTCGCAACGGTCCCATCTTGCCTCGCAATGGTTTCACCTAACTACATTATGCATAGTATTGTATCATAACATAGTATGCACTAACTTAATTATTTTAAACTAAACGCTAGTGGGCAATCGCTTTCCTTTCACTGCACGGTACTATTTCCAATCATTTTTCCACCCTTTTACAATCAGCATTTTAGAGCCTATGGTAAAGTGTCATAATAGCTAGGTAACACAGGGATATTAGTTTGATACCACACCCGTACAATTATTTGTGCATGTCTAGATAGTCATATATCACCCCCTAACCAAAGCGGATTCTCACTTTTATGAAAACAAATCATGAACCCCGTGTGCCATGTGTTGCTTGGAATCACTCAAAACCACCTTGAGTTCTGGACGCCTTTCAAGCTTAAAACTTGAACAGTGTTGGTTCCCGTCCAAATAATTGTTCAAACCATGGCGACAAACTTTTGTATCTCGTCCTTCCTTCCCTTCCTCGCACCAGCATCCCTCGTGCTTGTGCTACGCCATCTTTTATAACATTGTTTGGTTCTGAACCGATGTACAATGTTTCCCAAAATAAATGGCATATGAGTTATTGTAGCTCACACAGAGTATAATGACTTGTATAGGTTCTTTTGTTCCGTTGTAGCCGTATGGGTTGAGGACAGAAGGATGATCACTTCTGTAATATCTCATAGTTATTATGCAGGTCCACCTATTTTCTTCTCTTCAATATAATTTTTCGCATCTTGCCCAGAGCAAGGAACAAATTCCGACACAGATCCATGCCTCAGTTTTATCTTAAACCCAACTAGTCGCCAAACATATTTGATATACTGGTAGGGAGGGTAGGTTAAACGTCACATGAATCATACGCCATAGCGGCATAGCAAACTGGCATGCGATAAACAAATGGTGAACCGCTTCTTCCTGGTGAAAGAAAAAACATTGTTTACTACCTTGTCAACTGCGCTTTGCCAGATTATCTTCCGTGAGAATAACACCCCTATGCACAAAACACATGAAAATTTTAATCTTCGGTGGTACTTTAGTTTTCTAGATATACTTTGAATGAACGATCAACCTAGAATTAAAATTATCCATATACATGTATTTAACAGAGAAAACTCCAGAAGATATCAACCTCTAATGAAACATGTCTGACTCGTCACTTAAGTGTCCTCATCAACCTACATACTAAATATAGCCTACCAGTCCATTTATCCCTGATCCATAGCTCACATGAACTTGATATTTAAAGGAGGCGTCCCAATATTGTGCTCACAAAAGCATCCTTACATTGCACAATATTGTATAGAGATGGATATTGCAGGGCTAAAGGTGTATCCCTAGCAAGATATCCTCTCCAAATCTCATGGTTCGGCCATCGCCAACTTTAAGGCTACCCCTATTAAAGAAAGCAACTTTGTTCTCATTAGCACTAGAAAGTGGAAAATCAAGCATCCAGTGGAGTTTGGGTGGTGAGAGCCACGCAGGGTGAATATCGTGCCATGTTAAGCAGCCTGGATATGGTGATGTTGGTCGAAAATAAGAGCGGCATGGTTCTGGTGTCTACGGTGCTTGACTGGGGCGCATGAGGGCCTTTGAGGCTAGCTTCTTGTCACATGTTTGGGCATGAGCATGTATGAGCCTAAGAGCGACCAAATTCAACAGTGCATTTCTTTCTTGCTGCTTATACTTTTTTTTAGAGAAGGAGGTTGATACCCCCGGCCTCTGCATCACTGTGATGTACACAAGCATTTTTTATTAATTATTATTCAGAGTACTTAACAAATGAACCATGCATGTCTGAACCATTAAAAAATACAAAATTCACACCTACGACTAAGTCGACTTGTTCCGCAGCAAAGCCTTCAAAAAGGGATAAACATCCTTGCACCATTGTCATCGCGTCTAGTTGTAGATGACCTAGACAATGATTTGTATCATGGTTGCCAAGACTGATCAATGAAGAAAAGAATAACAACAAGTAGACAACACCTTCAACAAAGAATGACGCAAGTTTGTCGTCGCTGAGCCGGCCCGATCAATAAAGGAGATGACAAGAGTTTTCACTCCTGATATGAAGTGGTGTTCCCATCAACATCTTGATGGTAGATCATTCAATAGTCACGTCTGACAGTACTCCACGCTAGGCCAAAAAGGCACTTGCTGCTTGGACTTGAGACAAACAAAATCAGACCATAGATTTCATTACAAAATATTGTTAAAATATTCAATTTATATGCTAGTTCTTTCTACTTGCATAAAAGGAAGATGCGACTCGGTACTTGAAATATGTCAAGTAGTAGTACATTTGTTGAAAAAAGAAAAGATAAGATAAATTGGGCAATCAACATTTCATCTGGAACAAACCAACTCAATGTATATACCTTGAATACTAGTTGAATATTTCACACACAGAAAAAGAATACGGTGAATATTAGCCTATTAGGACATCCCTGTAAAAATATTTGGCCATGAGTATTTTGTCTGATCATTGACAGTGGCTCCGTTAAAATGTAGACGAGATTGCATATGAAGGGAACAAAATCACGCAATCAACCTCGCTATCACTAACTAGTCAACAAACCAGGTCGATCATTACAGGTCATTTACTCGATCGACGGCGTGAGCAAGGCATGGTCAGGGGTGGTGATCGCGGTTAACGTTCATAACGCATTTGTGACCGTTCGCGTACACGGCTATCCATGGTCGATTCATCCAGATCTTCCGGAATTGCTGGTAAAATGGTAACATGCACACAAGTACTAGTAGAACAAATCATCATAATGTAATGTGGTAGTGCTAAACAGTTTGAGACTTGTCTGCCAGACTGCATCAGATGCAGCATTGAAGAGCAAAGCTGTGCTGGTCGGGCAGGTGTTATCATTGACTGATTTAATATGGGAGCTGAGAAACATGATGCATGCATGCATCACAAGACGAATTCAGGCGTGTTGCACGCTCTTGAGTTGAGAGACGCGTTGATTAGGTAGCTACTCATGAAAGCAGAAAAATGATGCATGGAGACGGAGTACTAGTTTTGATTTACTTCCTTTCTTTAAGAATCTAGTGCTGATTTACTGACAGATATAACTGCATAATGAAATGTACAGAGTGACAGAAGAGATACTGGCTTGCTAAAACAAACACTTGGTTGGGATATGTTCATGCCACTGGTCAGCACAAAGTGAACATGCCGCTGGCTCCTGTCCTCACAGAGTTACTGCCCAATTTACATCTTATAGTGAACTAAGGGGAATAAATGAATGATTACAGGACATCATGATGATCAGCTTCCCCCTCCCAGGTCAACATCAATTCGCAGGTCGATGGGCCGATGAGCCGACGCGGGGAACGGGCCGAGAAACGAAGGAGCAGCAGTACGTGGTAAAAAAAAAAAAATCCCATCGTTTGCGGGTAGTAGTTCGCTGTGACCGGTCCGTCACGACGACAAAATGTCCATGAGCAATGGGTTTGGGGAGGACGCGATAAGATCGCACAGCTTTTCTTTGAGACACCTCAATGACCGATGGGCGTAGTACGTGCCGACATGCGTGTCACCTGAATTATTGGGGCGGGCGGCGATCGCTACATACGTGACGGCGACATGTATACGACTATACGTGATACTCCTCCACCTGCCGGCGTTACCCGTGATACAGTAGGAACGTACTTCGTCACGTGTAGGAGATGATTTTCTTGCATGGGCATTCGAAAGATCGGTGAAGTACACTGTGAAGTCGGCGTACCGTGCTCTCGTGACTCAGAAAGAGCGAGTTGCTCTAGAGGAAGGGACGGCTACCGGAACCTCATAGGAAGATACACAGTTGTGAAAATCCCTATGGAAATTGAATGCCATCCCGAAGGTTAGAGTGTTCTGGTGGAGGACATATTGCAGAGATCCGTCGATGCAAAGTTTGTTTGGCTATGGATGAGAATATGAAACATGCACTCATACACTGTTCACATGCAAAATGCTTCTGAGAAGAAGCTTATGCTTGGTTTGGCCTCAGATTGCCTCGTCTTCATCCTGACTCATGGCGCGCGGGATATCACATGTGACCCTCGGTTTACTGACGATGACCGCGCAAAAATCACAACAATAATGTGGTCTATCTGGCACTCCCGGAATCGGATCAAGCACGGAGAAGAGGGGAAGAATCCTACGGCGACGATCAGGGCTACCAAGGAGGCGATTGCCCTCCTTCATCTTCCACGCCGAGATGCGATGATTTTGCCTGGTTTCGGTTGGAGACCACCTGATGAGGGACTCGTCAAGATCTCCACGGACGGTGCCTTAAATTTGGCAGATGGCAGGGGCGGTGCGGGAGGGGTGGCTAGATCCTCTTCGGCGCTCCTAGGAGCATGGTGCAAACCATATTTGGGTATTTCTGATCCCTTGATTATGGAGGGTTTATCACTACGAGATGGAGTTCGCTTTGCTTCACTTCGAGGATTCTCGCGTGTGCTCATGGAAACTGATTGCTTGGAGATGGTGACGCTCTGGAACACTCGCCACATTCTCGGTCAATTGTGGCTCCTTTATTGTTAGAGATAGGAGAGCTATGTAATAATTTTACTTTATTTGATATTCAGCATGTAATCAAGTCAGCTAATGTTCCGGCGCATCTTTGTGCAAAGCGAGCTTGCACTCTGAATGTGACCGATAGCTGGCTTGAGGAGACTCCTGGTTTTTTGGTGACCAGCCTTTTGGCTGATTGTCCCAAGAATGCCTTCATATGAATAAAGCTCTCTTGTTTCCCCGCAAAAAAAAACGTGTGGATTTTTTTTACGTGAAAGGGAAAGAAACAAAAAAAAAGCGACGTCGCCGGGGAGCGAACCCAGGTCACTCTCGTGACAGGCGGTAATACTTACCACTATACTACAACAACTTGGATGCAAAACTTGTTGGACAGCTCGTCCATATCGGTGTTCACGCGAACCGAAAGAACTGGAGTACTACTTGTTACTAGTACGCGTGCACGTGCAACACACATTTTGACTAAAATTAATACTGGATGCGAGAATTCAAATGCATAGAAAAATAATTTGATTCTCCCTCTGCATGTATTTTTACAAGTGTACTTTTTATTTCAAAAGTTAAACTTTCCTTTCTTTGACAAAATGTAACCCATGAGTTTTGTTAGGGGTGTAATCCATAAGTAATAGTGAAAATTTAAACCATGTGTGAGACCAAATCTATTTCATTAGAAGGAACAATATGTTCGATTCAAGAGTGACCCGAAAAAAGATATACCCATCAACTTTGCTTGCACTCAACTTGAAACTGCACTCTTTATAAGCTTTAAACTCCACTATTATCCGACATCAAGAAGCAAACACAAAACCATTAATCTTCATATCTGCTATTTTGGCAAGGCTGAGTGTCATCGCTCACATAATGCAAGATTTGATCCCAACAAATGCCCATGATGCAACATCTCACGTTCATCAACAACCAAAGACCAAAAGGCGTAGGCAATTTATTTGGCTGTAAAAAGAAGTTTTATAGAACCATCATAATATACGTGCTTACAACACTTTTCCACATAAGAGTGGATGACTGAACGTGTATATACAGTAATGACAAACATATAAAAAGGTTCCCAATTCTCTAGCTCGCTTAACCTTGATAATGGACATAATTAGGAATCCAATTATTATACTTACACTAGTCCATGTTGCAAATTAAATTTGAAACAATAATGGACGCCTTGGCATTGATATCTGAATGGCTTAACCTTCTAGTAATATAGATAACAAAGATGATTTTGATAAGAGCATTTTTACTTTCCCCTAGCAATGCATCTCCTGTTCCAACACATATTAAGGCATAATAAGCTACAAATAGATGGTAGCATTCTTGCATGCAGCTGCAACACATAAGGGTGTACCACAGAGACAAGAAATAATAAAAACCAAAGAGTACCATAATCTTTTATATTAGTTCAATGGAATTGTTGTGCTGGCTGCATAACACATGTAGAAATCGGAAAAATGAAAAAGATTAGAGTCAAAGGAAAAGAGAAATGTCATGAACTGTGAGATGCATTGTCATGAATATATAAGAAACTTTTTTCATCACTCCAAGACATCTCCATGCACAAGTTGGTGCTTTTTGCGGTGGGATCTTATCCTAGTTTGGCTTGGTCAATGCAAATGGAGGCAGATCAAAATGAAGTACATCAAAAAACCCACAGCAAAAAAAATAGTTGTAGTGTCAATGTTGTCGTAACTCATCAAAGGTAGATGTAAGCAAGTGTGGAAGAAAAAAAAAATATGGAGCAGCAAACGTGAGCACGAAAAACTAAAATACTTAAAACTCACATGAGCATCCATTCCAGCCCCTGCAAGTTTGTACACAAAACAAATTGAGAAAAGACAGTTGAACATAAGATAACGTAACTTTTCATGACACATTTAGCCTGAACCATCCTCGTCATCTATGTCATCTATGGTCTCGCATGCAGGAGGCTGTTCCTCAATACTTCAAACCAATGAGCTTAGCTGGCCTTCCATAAAAGGACTTCCGCTCAAAATGGCAGATGAATTTTATAGGGCAACAAAACAATAGACCTGAAATTATTTAACGCTGAGAAGGCAAATGATAAAAAATAATACCCGGCCATTTCTTCTCTAATACTGTATATGCAATCTTTAGAATGCCACGGATTGCAAAAATTGCAATCCAAAAGACTTTTACTGATATTTAGCCAATCATGTCATACGATCGATGAATCTGCTGTTTGTCTTTTCGGTTTGGGTGAGAACTACGCCCGTGCATACCTTCCTTTTTTTTTTTCTCACGCCATTAATTTAACTGCTTGCTTTAGCATGTTGAAGACTCTGATGCTACTTGTTTTGTCCATGTTACCCTCTGGTCACTTTCCTGTTGATCATTCTGTGTAGTATTTATCCAAATATGTGTGATGTACCAAAGGGAAATGTTCAGCTCGCTCTAGATAGTTTGATCAACTAAAATGGAAAATTGGATATCCATGTGCATAAACTCAATGTCGTACGAGTATATAACAACATTTGGCTGGGTTCCAGTGAGAGCACAGACATGACCACCCCAACTCCTTGATCAGTCCATTTGTTAATGAAATAGCAATGTTCAGGAGAAGATGCGGCGTCACAAACAACTCAGCATTTATCATTGTATAGTATAGATAGCAAATCATTGTATATTATGATTTATACCTTTCTTCATATATAATACTACTATCTTTGGGATGATACCACTAGTAGAAAAAGGGCCTATTGTCCCGGTTGGTAATGGCCTTTTGTCCCGGTTTTTGAACCGGGACTAAAGGGTCGTTACTAATGCCCTAACCCTTTAGTCACGGTTCTTACACGAACCGGGACAGATGGGCCTCCACGTGGCCGCTGCGGCCAGCCCAGGCCGGGGGGCCTTTGGTCCCGGTTGGTGACACCAACCGGGACCAATAGGCATCCACGCGTCAGCATCTGGCTGGAGTTGAGGTTTTTGTTTTTTTAAAGGGGCTGATTTAGGGGTTTTGGGGGTTAATTTAGGTTGTTATTAGGTAGCTATTAGAGAGAAGTGTCCTCTCTTATATCTCCGTGCTTGGTTTACCAACGCTACGTACTGCTATGCCTAAACATGGCTTAGATTGAAGTGAAGGCAACATATGGTGCATGTCGAAAGTAGTGGTGCATGTCGAAAGTAGTACAATCCAAACTCAACATATGGTGCATGTCGAAAGTAATACTAATCCTAACTTGATCAAGTTTGGATTGTACTACTTTCGACATGCACCACATGCATGTTGCCTTCACTTCAATCCAATCCATGTTCATTTCACCCGCTGATATATAATAACTCTTCATGTGCGCATCATGCATCATCATATATAATAAGAAGTCCTACTAATCATCATCATACAACTTCTACTCGTTATTAATAACCAGTCATACGATCATCATCCTCATAGTCATCGAACCAACCCTACTTAATTGTTCTTAGCACATGATCATCAGTATTAGGTAGGACCAAAATACCCTCTTTAAGGTAAAATAGCATAAAACAATATAGACCCTGACTCTCCATTATGGAGAATGGAGATCATCATGTCTCCAATTCTTGCGCTTCGCTTCCTTTTGCTTCCAAGAACCTCCTTGCGACTGTCCATACATTTTTTCCATTCTTTGATTTGCATGTCTCCACTTCTTTTAGAAATCTGGTATGGACAGTTGAGATTCGTAGGATGACCTGGTTGTATGTTCAAAACATCAAGCCTACCATTCTGATACATCAAATGAGGCACACAATTCTCTGGGATTATCTGTTGAAAAACATAGTAATAACTTCATAATCAGCAATGATGTACTAGTTTTAGAAGTATGCAAAAGATGCATGGATGTCGTAATAGTAAGAAATCTTACCAGGGTATCTCCATAGTAGTTACCGTAGTTCAACGCGTGCACTAATGGCACTTATTGACCATAATGTGGAGGAGTTTTACAATAGATATTGTAATTCTCAAGATCAGTACAAAATCCGACCAGATGAGTTTTCTCCTTATAAGTTAACTCAGAGCCATCGGTGTAGTAGGTTCTGTCTACCATGTTCCGCACATTGTTTGAACAATCAAAATTAAGCTGTCAACTATTTTGAAATGAACAATATAAATTAGCTAATAACTATGTTTGAGAAACTCACATAGCGGTAGAATTGGAGGCGTATCAACAAGGACCCAAATGTCCATATTGTCTTGCTCGATGTCAGGATTACCAAGATCCATGGTGACAAGCATACCCTCATCAAAACCATACATCTTGCAAAATGCTTCCCAATTTTTGCAACCAAAATGGGTTACGCTCTCAGAATTATACAGATTTACTTCAAAATCAATGTCATGATGGGTCCTTAGGTAAATTTTCTTTGTTTCCATACTTTCATGGTCTTCAAAACCCATCCTCTCCAAGACGTAGCGTCTTGCATGGCATGGGATAAGCTAGCCGAATTGTAAAAAATGAAAAATACACGTTGAAATAGTTGAAGTCGTGCTTAATTACAAAAAAATAACACTTGTCGTCGTTGCGTACCGTTTCAACATCGAAGGTCTCCTCCAGCTTAATACTGAAGCGCCGATCTTCGTCCAGGTGAGGCCTGTCACACTGACCTCGGTCGTCGTGGCACCAGTCGCACTCCCCCGGGAGACTTTCGTCGTCCGAGTACGACATTTCCTATGTTCATAATTCAAATATTAAACGTCTACAATTAAATATATGTACTAAAAAACCTAAGTTAGATCATTATTCTTCATCACGGGTTGACTATCGGTTTATCGAGTCTTTTCTTGAAAACTCTCAGCTCACGTGGTGTATACATTCGACCGTTGGTGATGGTCGCTCCTTCATTTGTCCCCGAGTGCATTACACCAAAATGTCTAGCACACGGGAACAAAGGAGAAGCGACCCCCACGACAACAGTCTGGATTCTTCGTCCTCTCATATATATATGGTGGAACTCTCCCTCACTGATTCCTCTCTTACATTTGCGACCGTCGGTGATGGTATGGTAGCTCCTCCTTTCGTTCTGGAGTGCATTACACCAAATTGTCTAGCACACGGGAACGAAGGAGAAGCTACCCCCACGACAACAGTCGGGATTCTTCGTCCTCTCATATATGGTGGAGACTCGACAGACTTACAGTCAACCCGAAATATCGTTTAATTATCTTTCTAAAAGAGGATTTGGCTAGTCTCACCTCGATGTCGGAGGGGGCGGTGACGGGGACGACGGCGGGGATGATGGAGGGGCCGGGGGCTCCTAGATTTCTGCGAAAACAAAAACCCTATAAGCTATCAACTAATCATATGCATACGCCTTGCATAGTGCTCTCCAATTTTAGCATTCAAAGTAGGAGTAGTTTTCCACTTTGAGAATTCAATAAGCAAAATCAAATCACAAAATAAAGTAGTATTCAAATTAGGATGCATTCAATTATAAGCAAAACTACATTATCTCCATGCGTCCGTACATCGTCGAATATTATCACTAATACACCTCGAATACTATCATACATATAGCATCGCTAGTACAGCTAGAACAGTAGCGCCCGACGGGTATCGGCGCGGGCAGTGGACACCCAAAGGGACGGAACCATCACAGGATCATAGCTCCAGTGAGATCCCTGAAGAACCTGCCAGGTATAGTCGAACCTGCCCTCCAACGCAACCATGTAGCGACGGACGTGCTGGTCCTCCTCGCTGACACGGTGACGTACCATCTCTGCGGTGTCCGGAAGCCTCGGCACCGTCACTGGCCCACGCGACCGCCATCAAACAAGGATCGGGTCAACGACGGGCTGGCTCCTCACCAACCTACGCCCACCGGAAGGTAACACCTCCCAAAACCAGCCCGGTGGAGCCCAGTCCCGGACATGGCCCCTCTGATCAAGCCGGCCTCCTCCACCGAGTCGACGACGAGGATGCGGGATAGGCATCGTCGACGTTGATGCGGGATTAATTGCTTGAACTAAAAAAAATAAACTAGTTCTATTAATTTTCTTGCTGAAATAAAGTAGTTCAACTAGTTCAACTACTAAGCACTTACTATAAATAAATAAAATAAAGTAGTTCTTACTAAAAATAAACTACTTCTATATATAGTAAAATAAAGTAGTTTTATTAAATCAACTTAGTTCAACTACTAATTAAGCACTTACTATAAATAGAATAAAGTAGTACTTACTAAAATAAACTACTTCTATAGTAAAATAAAGTAGTTTTATTAAATCAACTAGTTCAACATACTAAGCACTTACTAAAAATAAACTTGTTTAACTAGTTCTATTATATTTAACTAGTTCAACACATTTTTTTCTAAATATGCGCGCGCACACACACACACACACACACACACACATATATATATATATATATATATATATATATATATATATATATATATATATATAAATATAAATTGACAAAAAAACATCTAATTCAACTAATCTAACTAATTTTATTAAACACTTACTAGTATATATACATGGAAAAAATACATATACAAAAAAATGAAAAAAAAAGGATTCGGCGCGGCGGCGGCTAGGGCGACGGCGGGGGCGGCGACGGCGACGGTGGGGGCAGCGGACAGCGTCGGCGTGCAGAAGATCCGGGCGGGCGCGCGGAGCAGGGCACGGGCGACGGCGACGGCGTTGGCGGCGGCGGGGGCTCCGGGGCGGGGGCGACGGCGACGGCGGGGGCGGCGGACGGCGACGGCGTCCGGCAGCCTGGCGGCGTCCTCTCCGCGCGCGTCTTCGGGGGCAAACTGCAAGATGCAAACCAAAAATTTCACAAGTGTGCCTTATATACATGAAGCTTTAGTCCCGGTTCTTGTCACGGACCGGGACAAATGCCCCTCTTTGGTCGGGAAGCAGAGGGCTTTGGTCCCGGTTGGTGGCACCAACCGGGACTAAAGGGGGGGCATTGGTACCGGTTAGTGCCACGAACCGGGACCAAAGGGGGCATTGGTCCCGGTTCGTGGCACCAACCGGGACCAATGTCCTGCGCCTGCCAAAGCCGCGGTGCGGTGGGATGTTTAGTCCCACCTCGCTAGCCGAGGAGCGGCATGACCTGTTTATAAGCCCTGCCCCGCCATCTCCATTGAACTCCTCTGAACTGCAGGCCTCTGGGCCTAATCTTGCACTGCTATGCCTGTGGACCTGCTGGGCCTTCTGCGGGCCTGAATCCTGGCCCATGGATGGGTTTCTAGTCGTATTCAGGCCATGGTGGCCCAGTAGGTGGCATTTTTTTATTTTTTCCCATTTACTTTGTTTTCTTTTTTGCTTTATTTATTTTATTTTGTTTCTACTTACAACAAAATAATTATTTATTTTATTTTATTTTGTTTCTAATTACTTATTTATTTTACTTTATGATAATTCTTTTTGCTATTAAAGTTTCTATAAAAAAGTTCTTTATGAAAATTCTTTTTGCTTTTAATGATTTTGAACAGAAAATACTTCGATAATTTTAGTTGCATCAATTTTATATGATTTTAGTTTCAATAATACTAGAGGTTTTTTATAATGTTTTGAACAGAAAATACTTTGTTAATTTTAGTTTCATAAATTTTATTAAAGTTTATTTTATTTTGTTTCTACTTATATATTTTAATAAAGTTTATATTATTTTGTTTCTAATTACTTATTTATTTTATTTGTTATTTTTCATGTACCTTTTTCATGCATTACTAATTATTTTGAGCTATAAGACTCTAAAATTGAAAAGCATTTCAAATGAACTCTGAAAAGGTTGAAAGTTGGCATGGTATCATCATTTCATCCACATAGCATGTGCAAGAAAGTTGAAAGGGTTACGGCAAAAACTGGATGCACTTCGTGTACAAAACGGACAATCTCTTTCAAAGTATCAGGATTTCATACGGAAACTCGTCTGTTACAAAGGGATTGCATTTTTTAAAACTTATTTGAACTCCTGACTTTTTGTGTATTCAAAATGCACCATTCAAAGCCACATCATCATTTTTCAATCCTTTCTGACTTCATTTGTTATTTTTCATGCATTTACTAATTATTTTGAGCTATAAGACCATAAAATTGAAAAGCATTTTCAAATGAACTCTGAAAAGGTTGAAAGTTGGCATGGTATCATCATTTCATCCACATAGCATGTGCAAGAAAGTTGAGAGGGTTACGGTAAAAACTGGATGCACTTCGTGTACAAAATGGACAATCTCTTTCAAAATATCAGGATTTCATACGGAAACTCGTCTGTTACAAAGAGATTTTATTTTTTTAAACTTATTTGAACTCCTGACTTTTTGTGTGTTCAAAATGCACCATTCAAAGCCACATCATCATTTTTCAATCCTTTCTGACTTCATTTGTTATTTTTTATGCATTTACTAATTATTTTGAGCTATAAGACCCTAAAATTGAAAAGCATTTCAAATGAACTCTGAAAAGGTTGAAAGTTGGCATGGTATCATCATTTCATCCACATAGCATGTGCAAGAAAGTTGAGAGGGTTACGGCAAAAACTAGATGCACTTCGTGTACAAAACGGACAATCTCTTTCAAAGTATCAGGATTTCATACGGAAACTCGTCTGTTGCAAAGGGATTTCATTTTTTAAAACTTATTTGAACTCCTGACTTTTTGTGTGTTCAAAATGCACCATTCAAAGCCACATCATCATTTTTCAAACCTTTCGGACTTCATTTGTTATTTTTCATGCATTTACTAATTATTTTGAGCTATAAGACCCTAAAATTGAAAAGCATTTCAAATGAACTCTGAAAAGGTTGAAAGTTGGCATGGTATCATAATTTCATCCACATAGCATGTGAAAGAAAGTTGAGAGGGTCCCGACAAAAGGTGGATGCACTTCGTGAACAAAATGGACAATCCCTTTCGAAGTATCAGGGTTTCAGACAAAAACTTATCTGTTACAAAGGGATTTCATTTTTTTTAACTTATTTGAACTCCTGACTTTTTGTGTGTTCAAAATGAACCATTCAAAGCAGAGACTGATTTTGAATGGTGCATATTCAACACACAAAAAGTCTGTAAAGATCGCCAACCCCAACATAAAAAAATGAGCATAGATGCGCCTCTAGAGAAAATTCAACCTAAATTCATAATAAATTTCTATGAATTTCAGAGAAACTCACTATGAATTTAGGTCAAATTCCCTGTATAAGGGCATCTATTTTCATTTTGAGAGGAGCTTAACAAGGCAGAGAGGGACGGGCTTATAAACCGGTGTGAGCGCCCTTCGGTTGGCGAGGTGGGACTAAACTGGACCAACCCTTTAGTCCCGGTTTGTGGCACAAATCGGGACTAATGGTCATGGGCCAGGGGCGAGGCGCATTGGTCCCGGTTCGTGCGTTGAACCGGGACCAAAAGGTCCAGACGAACCGGGACCAGTGGCCCACGTGGCCCGGCCGGCCCCCTGGGCTCACGAACCGGGACTAATGCACCCCATGGGTCCCGGTTCGTGCGGAACCGGGACTAATGGGCTGGTCAGGCCCGAACGAAAGCCCTGTTTTCTACTAGTGTACCCTGAGAGATAGCGCATGAGCTCCGAGACGTCATGCTAAGCCGCGAAGTCAGCCTCGTCGCAGCCACCGCACTATGTAGGCGTGCAGCGACGACATTCCCCGCAGCACCCTACACACCACAGAACCATTTCACAGATCCGACAGCTACATGGATAGGGCTATCAACTGTGACACCTTTTGTGTTACCTGGAGATGCACGGGCATGGCCGGCGGTGGAGCGACCGGCGGAGGGCATGGAGAGGGAGGCCGCCGAGGAGCAGGCCGCGGTGGAGGCATGGGTAGCGGCGCGAAACAGCTGAGACCTTGGCGTTGCGGCACATCGGTGAATACCGGTGGTGAAGGCGGTAGCGCCCGCGCTCGCGTCGATCGTGTGGGCCGCAGGGGCGGCTACCTTCTCTCGCTTTCGCCAGAGGAGGATCGGCGCCTGCGGCCGTTGCTTTGTCTCGCGTGCGCCAGAGGAGGATCGACGGCTGCGGCGGCTGCCTTCTCTCGCGTGCGCCAGAGGAGGATCGGCTGCTGTGGCGGCTACTCGTGCCTGGTGTGTGTGTCGTGTGTGGGTAGTTTGATTAGGATCTGATTGCTATCCTCTCACAAAAAAGAAAGGATCTGATTGCGATCGCGATCAGTTTTTCCCCCTTCCGTGACTGTAGGGCGCGAACCACCATATTTTTCTCCGTGGAGTACGGTCAGTCAATGTAAATTGCTAAATGCATACAGAAAACAGATTAGATCAATGCTAGCGGTTGGATTGAGTTTATGGGCCTAATCATGCCGTGGTAATGTGTTCGTGTATATTTGTGGGGTGTGTTTAGAGAAGTTTATGTTTGATTGTTTATTAGTAATAGGGATAGGGAAAATGAGCCACGTACGGCGTGATACGGGTCTCTCTCTCCGCTGAACCTGTCATTTCAGTTGAGTGGCCGGCAGCTAGTGGGTCACATCCAAGCTAGGTGGCGGGCAACCCAACCGGGCCTCTGGGTTTGATCTGGGTGGAGCCCACGGGACGACAGGAAACGTCGGCGAGACATAAATCAGACACCCGATTGATCCAGACATGTTGCATCATGTAACACATGCCTGATCTGACGTGCCTCCCCTCTAATCAAAAGGAAGTATCTCGGGTTGATGGATTGAGTGATGATCCGACACAGAGAACATGACGAGAACATGGAGCAGCACTGCAGTATGTGCCTCGTCGTCGGTAGTGGCAGCTCATTGTGGCCGGGTCAGGAGCCTCTCTCAAATCACGATGACAAGATGGCCATGGCCATCGGGTGGGGGATGGACATGATCGCAGAGGTTTGTTAAGAAAAGGAAGATGACCCGGCCACAATATCTGGGAGATGTATGCGGTCATTTTATTGATTATTCTCGAGAACCTTATAAATTAGAATAACAATATGCCTCAATCCGCCATCTTGGCAACATCTGCCGCTACTCCTATCCAAATGGTGAAGTGGTGTAAGCTGGGCCACATACCCAGACCTCTCATCTAAGCCTAACATCTAAAGCCGGAGGCCCCGACAGAGCCATCTGCTGGGTCCAGGGTCAAACCGGTCCGACGCACTCACATGTGTTGTCGCCGCCATCTTCCACTGGTCTATCTTCAGAGCAGATTGAGGTGACAACCTTGACAGGTCCTCCGCCATCGACGCCACCATGACGCCAAACAACGACCTCCACCTACGCGAGCCTTGGCAGGTCCTCCGCCATTGACGCCACCACGACGCCAAACGACCACCTCCACCTACGCAAGTCCATCTCCAAGCAACAGACGTAAATCCATGCTAGGATAGGGCCGCACCACCACCGTCGCCCACCACCCACAAGAGCCACCAACCCCAAGGTTCCCAAAGCGGCGCCTTCAAGAAGGAAACGGCGCCGTGAGCGCCGTCACCGCCCAACAAAGTTAGGGCCGGGAGACCTAGGGGAAGGGGAAGTGAGGAGATCAGTTCATACCGACGACTTCAAGGAGGGGAACGACACTCTCAGGCGTCGCCGTCGGTGCGGCCGGTCATGGCCAGCCAGGGATTTCGCCCGAACTAGATCCCCACCACCACCAGCACCTCCTGTATAGAATCGGCGACCAAGAGGAAGCACGGTCCAACCAGGCTGGCCCGCACGCCGAACAGGGGAGGAGGGGAGGCGCCAGATCACGCGCACCGACCGCCGCAGAAGCCGCCGCCGACCGCCAACGACCACCGGATTCCGCCGCCCGCGCGGCCGGGACGCCAGATCCACCGCCCGCGCGGCTGCTAGCCGGTTGTGCCTTGCCAATGGAGCCGCCGCTCCAGATCCGGAGTTCCCCACGCAGAGGCAGGGCAACTGAGGCCCCGCCGCCACAATCCTTGGCGCCCCGGGCTTACCCGGCGGCTGCCTCAGGCGGCGGCGAGGAAGGGAAGAGAGGGGGGGGGGGGGGGCGGGGGGGGGGGGGTGGTGAGGACGAGGAGGAGGAGCGGCTAGGATTGGGAGAAGGCTACCCAGAGAATGTGCGTGCAACAGAGCACACGGATGGAAGTGCACTCCACCGTGCACTCCCCATGGAATGTGTACTGCAAGTACATTTGGGTTACTACTACGTTTGTACACCCATGCACCAGCCTTCATGTCGGCAATGTGGAGCTGCCAGATTGACTGATTGGAGTGATTAATTTGAGGTACCACGTCGCACCTTGCTCGCGCAGCTGCTACCAGATCAATCATCCATGGTGGTCGATGTGGTCGTCTTCTAAGATACTAAACCAATGGGGAAGCGGAAGCGTTATCATATCTGTGTGCCGCGTATAAAAATCTAATGGCTCACTTTCATGAAAATTAATCTTTGACATCATGAGTTGCTTCATAGCATTCAAAACAGTTGGGAGACATCTTTCAGGTCATGCATAAAGACGATAGCCTAAGACTACATCATTGCACTAGTAAAATAGTGCATTCGCAATGAAGCCAGCGAGTGTTCACTATGTTCCTGGTACCTCTCAAACCACGATTCGGAAAGCCTTTTTGTTTCTATCATAATCAATGTTTGGAACATGGTGTTGAACTTCCGTTTGTCTTGCTTCTCTGCTTCCTATCTGACATTTAGCCTCCTCATTTTTGGCGCTAAGTCACCTTTTATAACTTTATTTGGTTATGAACGAGTATACAATATTCCACAAAATAAATGCAGGTGGATGTTGTAGCTCATATAAGAAATAATGACTTTTGATTCTCTTGTTCCGGTGAGGACATATTGGTAGAGCTCACATGGCTGACCGCTTCTCTTCTCTAGAAAAGATCTTATGCTCTTGTGTATATATTTGTTGTCTTATAGAGCATTTTGCATGGCTGAAAAGACTACTTGAATTGATTCCCAACACATATGTAAGCAATGATGGACTTTTGATTGTGGGGTTGGGGCGGGAGGGGGGCTTGGTTCTTGTCACATGTTTGAGAGTGAATTAAACAGTGACCATTTGTCAACTGAGAATCATGCATCCACATGTTGATGAACTATTGATTCTTGAAAATCGGGATCTACAACATGTCAACTAGTAATTGCCATGAATAAGAAGCAAATCAGTGTCACAAGAGTCGACATAATCTCTGCGAAGTAGCACAAAAGGATAGCAACAGCATTATCATAATCTGCCTAGAATATTATTTCACTACAACAACAAATCGATATGGATAGCCAGTATTTGTCACTGACAATGGCTCCATTGAATTCTCGGCGAGATTGCATAATAAGGAAACAAAATCGGCATTCAGCAAAAGTTCTTTGTGAAGATGTACCGAGCGTATGGAGGGCGACTTTTGAGTCACCATCTATTACAAGTTTCTTCCATGGCCTTTACCTCCTCGCTCTAGGTCACTGCCTCACCGGCCTTCTCACCACACCTTCCTTGCAAGTAAGGTCATGGCATGACACGGCTGCGATGACCCTCTCATCGCTAGCGTCCCATCTTTGTCACCAAGGGATTCCGCGGAACTACATTACGTATAGTATTATATCATACTAGTAAGCACTAAGTTAATTATGATAAACCTGACTCTAGTGGACAATCGCTTTCCTTTCACTACACAGTACCTTCTCCAATATTTTTTCCACCATTTTACAATCGGCATTTCCTAGCCTATGGCAAAGTATTATAATAACTAGGTAACACTGGGGTATTTTTTGGAACCCACACATGAAAATTTATGCATGCATGTCTTAAAGTCATATAGCATGCCCTCACCTAAGCGTAATAACTCACTATTATGAAAACAATTTTTCAGCCCCATGTGTTGCTTGGAAGCTCTCAAAACCAGCTTTGGTATGTAGCCTTTTCTAACTTATGCCTAAAGGTGATAGCCTATGGTTACATCCTTGCATCGGTAACAAATTAATAGTACATCTGGGTAGAAGGCGATAAGTGCTCTTTGAGTTCTCGACACCTTTGAACAGTTATGGTTCCGTCCAAATCAATGTTAGAAACATGGCAACAAACTTCTGTATATCTTTCTTTCTTTCCTTCCTCGCACTGGTCTTCCTCATGTTTGCACTAAGTCGTCTTTTATAATATTGTTTGCTTGTGAACCGATGTACAACATTTCACAAATAAATGCATATAAATATTGAAGATCGCATAGAAAGTAATGACTTGTATAGATTCTTTTGTTCTATTGTGGTCATATGGCCGAGGACACGCTGTTGATCACTTCTCTAATATCACATAGTTCTTATGCCTGTCCATATGTTTTTTTTATCTTAAAGATAATAGATTTTTCACATCTTAAACATACTAGAAGTGATTCTCAACACTTTTTTCGAAAAATGAGGAGAACCCTGGCCTCTGCAACATCACGTTGCACATAGCCATATCATAAATACATAAGAAGTTGATCCCCACTATCCTATTTATCTCAACATGCACACATGCCATCTCATCAAAGGCCCACCACTACATGCATGGGAAAAAGTTTTTCATTATTAGTTGATCTCATGCACACCTTTCACCTCATCACACATGTCACCTCATCAAAGGTCCACTCAACAGAAAAATAGTTTTCCATTACGTTATGCCACTTATATTCAAAATATTTTCTGACTACACAATAATCAGATACAATATATAATATTTATTTTAGCTTTAGTCATACATTATTAATTCAACTATGGAAGCTTCAACAATCAAATCACTGAAATATATTGCAATTGATTCCCGCAGCAACGTGCGGGGTATTCTCTAGTATTTTTAAAGTTCGAGTATCAAGTTCTAGTACTGAAAGCAAAAAAAATAAAAATAACAAGCCACGATAGGTAAAAATAGGAATATATGCCTACACACAGTCTATTATTGAATAGTCGTCCAAACTGTTTGTATGTACCTCGTGCAACCATCTCCCGCTGGTTGGACCCAGATACCGTAAGCTCCCACACTTCCGCATGATGTAGTTAGGACCACATATGGATGCGCCATGTAGCTCGAAAGGTAAGTTACAAATAATGGCATGTCTTTGCTTTGTTAAAAAATAATCATTCTGACAATTCCATAATGCCCTAAGCAAGTTACAAACTATCACACGGATCTATGCCTTAGTTTTTGGCTCAACCCTACTCAACCAGTCGCTAGACATATTTGATATACTAGTAGGCAGAGGCAGGTTCAAGGCCACATGAATTGTACGCCACAACAAAGTAGCAAGCGGACATGTCATAAACAAAATGAATTGTTTTCTCCTGATCACAGAAAACAACATTGTTTACTATCTTGCCACCAATGCTTGACAGATTATCCATAGTGAGAGTAACATCCCTATGCACAAACCACTTGAAAATTGTAATCTTCATGGTACTTTGGTTTGCCAGATATGCTTTCAATGAAAGACCACAAAGAATTAATTGAATCGATATACATAGATTTAACAGAGAAAACTCCAGAAGATGTCAACCACAATGGAATGTGTCTGACTCATTAGTTAAGGTCACCCCATCAACCTACTTACTAATTGTAGCCAAACAGTCCATTTATCCCGATTAGAGCTTCAATCATTATGTTCTAAAGCAGTAGCAAACTATCAGAGCTCAGTGGAAGTCTGAACTGGATATTTGAGGGAGACGTCGCCAATATTGTTCTTACAAAAGCTTCCTTACGTCGCAAATATTGTACAGAGACACCAGTTTTCCTCCCCAAATTGCGTGGATCGAACATCTCCAACTTTAAGGGTGCCCCTATTAAAGCAATAAACTTTTGTCCTCATCAACACTTGAAAATGAACGTTCAAGCATTTAGTGAAATTCATGTGGGCAGAGCCGAGCGGGGTCAATATCGTGTCGTGTTAAGCAGCCTGGATATGGTGATGTTGGTTGGAAAGCAGAGCGGCCGTCATTCTGGAGTCTGTGGTGCTTAACCAGGACGCATGAGTACTTTCAAGGCTAGCTTCTTGTCGCATGTTTGGGCATGAACATGTGAGAGCCTAAGAGCGATCAAGCTCAACAATGTGTTTCTTTCTTGCTGCTTGGACATGAGACATACAAAACCAAACCATAGATTTGATTATAAAATATTGTGAAAATATTCATAATTATATGTTGGTTATTTCTACTTTTTTGTTACAACCTGTTGGTTCTTTGTACTTGCATAAGAGGGAGAAGCAAATTGGTACATTTGTCAAAAAAGAGAAAAGAACCAAATTTGATAAATTTGGCAATCAACATCGCATCTGGAATCAACCAACTCAATGTATATACCTTGAATTACTAGTCACATATTAGGACATCCATGTACGAATAAATGTCCATGGTTAGCTTGTTTTTGTCACTAGAGCAACTCCGTCAAAAATTTAGACGACACATGAAGGGAACAAAGTCAGGTAAGCTACCTTGCTATTGCTAACTAGTCAACCCACCAGAGGGCATTTCTAATCGATCCCCTAAACCGGTTAGCGTAGTAAAAATTTGATTTTACTCCTCTAACCGGCACCTAACCAATCCCTAATCGGTGCTAGTGGAGAATAAATTATCCTCAATCGTGTCGTGCCTCCCTATATTTACCTCATCGTTCGACGGTGGAGTAAAAAATCTCCTCTCCTCCTCTGCCTCCCCCGCCAAACTTCCCGCCACATTTACGCCAGTGCCACCCCTCCCACACCCTGCCGGCCACCGCCCGCAACTGCGGATGCTCCATAGGCTCCGTCTCGGTCCTTGACCACTCAGATTTGTGCCTCCCTCGTCTAGTAGCCGAGATCTGCGGCTGCTGCCGGATTTGGCACTTCCGGCCGCCGGCGACTGCGCCTTGCCATGGATTGGCCGGGTACCGGACCACACAGCCCCAGCAACGCCTCCGCGTCGCATGCAGGTATTGGCTCCACCTCTAGTCGCTCGGATCTCTCTCGTCGGCGGTTCACCGGCAAAGACTCGACCGGCCGTCGCCCGGGCTCGGTGCTGGCCACCGGCTCGTCTGCTCACCGTTGCTGGTCATAAAGTGCCATAACTGCCCCCGGCAGGTCATGCACCGAGTTTCTACCATGCTGGAACATCCCGGATGGGTGTTCTTCAAATGCAACAAAGATCGAGTATGTGCTTCTTTTGATTCGGTTGTTCACCAGATTCGGCACAATTTCGGTAGCTCATTGTTTTGTGTGTAGGATGGATGCATGTTTTGGTATTGGGAAGAGGATTGCATCAATCAATTGATAGCATGAAATTTGTTTAGATACTCGTGCACTCGTTGCTAGAATAGAGGCTAGAGATGAGACAAGATGCGAAGCAACGTTGAATTCTTCGAAATAGAAGAAGAAAGAAGTGTGCAAGATCGAGAAGCCAATAGAGAGAATCTACAATGAAGACATAGAGAAGATATTAATCGAACTAATGGGAGTAGTCATATTAGTTGGATATCTTTTAAAGTGTCTAATTTTGGTTCTTGTTTTCTTTGGTCTTGCTCTCGCAGTGAAGAATTTGTGAATTATGTACTCCAATGCATCAAGATGTCGTTGAATGCAATAAAAAAGCAAAGAAATGTGTTTCGATGGCCGAAAATGAAATGAAAATGAAAAAAATCCGTTATATATAAGGGACCCGTTAGGTACGGCGAAAACTTAGTGGAGTAAAAATACTTCACTGAGAGTATACTCAGCCGGATACTCCGCTATTTTTAGGGGATCAGTTAAAAAATGCCCTGACTGGCCATTCACTCCATCGACGGTGTGGGCAAGGGAATAGGGATGAGCAGGACTCTGATAGCGGTTAGGGTTCATAACGTATTTGTGACCGTTCGTGTACAACTACACATGATCCATTTATCCAACTCCTGTTGAACTGCTGGTAACTTGGAAACATTGGGTCTGTTTGGTTTTCGCCTAATGCGCCCTGCCAATCGTGGGCGAGCCAATTAATTGGCACAGCATCTGGCCGCCCCGGACTTGTCAACTTTTTGCCATCAAACTGAACTGAGGGAGCGCCGGAGTGGGCTGGGCGTACCAAAATGTTGGCTCCCATCCGAACGGGAAGCCATGCTTGGTCAACGACCAATTATTTGGATCGGCAGTTGAGGGCTGCAATCCAAACAGCACCATACACCAACAAATCTTCATAGCCCTAATGTTGTACTGAACAGTTTGAGAGCTGATAGACTGCATCAGGTGCAACATTAAAGAGCGAAGATGTGCTGGTCGGGCTGGTGTTATCATTGATGGATCATGTGGGAGCTCAGATACCGATGCATCCATCACAAGATGAATTCAGGCGTGTTCCACGCTCTTAGAGCAGATGCCTTGAATGGGTAGCTACATTACCACTCATGAGAGCATAAACGATGATGCATGGAGATGGAGTACTGGCGTTGATTAACTATTAGATATAACTTGCATATACTGAGTGACAGAAGAGGTAGTGGCTTGCTACAACAAACACTTGGTTAGGATTTGTTCATGCCACTCGTTAGAAGCAACTGTACATATCACTGGCTCCCCTGTTGACAATGTTACTGCCCGATTTGCATCTTAATTAGCTACTAATTACTCCCTTAGTTCCTAAATATTTATCTTTTTAGAGATTTCAAATGATATATCATATACGGAAGAGTGTAGATTCACTCATTTTGCTTCGTATGTAGTCATGTGTTAAAATCTTTAGAAAAACAAATATTTAGGAACGAAGGAAGTACTAGTTTATTAGGAGAATGAATGGATGATCACAGGACAAGATGATCAGCTCCCGCCTTCCCAGGTCAACATCAACCACACCATGAGTGACACCATTATTTTATATGTTACAAAAAATAAAGAAAAAAAGAGTGATACTACCAACAATATCGGGCCCTATCTGACGCCGAAGCATCTCGCGTGGGCTGTTCTTTCGCAGGCCGACTGATTATCCGACGCGGGGAACAGGCCGAGAACGAAGGGGCAGCAGCAGTGTGCAGTGAGTGTGCGCTTCGTCGTCCGTTTGGGTACCTCGCTGTTCGCTGTGGCCGGGTTCGTCACGACGATAACATGGCCAGCCAAGTGTGGGAGGTGCCGACATGCGAGCCGCCTATATTATTGCGTGGTACATGTACACGAGACGAGATACCCGTCCAGACGTTCACCTGCCGGCGTTGCCCATGATACAGTAGGCACGTAGATTTTAGATATTTTTGACCGACGCGAAAACGAATAACAAAAATTTGAGGGCCGGTGCCGGGGATCGAACCCGGGTCACCCGCGTGACAGGCGGGAATACTTACCACTATACTACAACGACTTTGATGCAAACTCACGAACTGAAAGAACTGGACTACTACCGGTTAAGATGAGCCACGTATGGCGTGATACGGGCCTCTCTCCGCTGAACCAGTCAGTTCAGTTGAGTGGTCGGCAGCCAGTGGGTCACATCCAAGCTAGGTGGCGGCCGACCCAGCCGGGCCTCTGGGTCGATCTGGGTGGAGCCTACGGGACGACAGGAAACGTCGGTGAGACATAAATCGGACACCGATCGATCCAACATGTTGCATCATGGAACACATGCCTCCCCTCTAATCAAAAGACAGAAGACGCAGTTGTAGATGGATCGGGTGATGATCCGACGCAGAGAACAGGACGAGAACAGGGAGCAGCACATTATTTGCCTCGTCGTCGGTAGTGGCAACTCATCGTGGCCGGGTCAGGAGCCTCTCTCAAATCACGATGACAAGATGGCCATGGCCATGCGGTGGGGGATGGACATGATCGCAGAGGTTTCTTTCGGACACCTTGATGTGCTGACTGGCGTGTCGCCTCGATTATTGGGGGTTGCGATCGCTAGGAAGGTGACACCGCGACATATTGTACGTGATACGTGCCCATGTTGCCCATAAGTACGTGGTAGATTAAATAGCTCGATCATCTCGGCGTGGATTGGAAGAACTTCTGCTGATTAATCTGATCATAAGATAGATGTATGCATCCCACTGACGCAGAGGCCGAACGTGTCAACCCCTTTTGTCTGAAAAAATAATATGCTGATCTCTCTCCCTGACCATATCAGTTCAGTGGTAGGCTACCATTCCAAGCCAGGCAACCTGGTCTCTGTCCTCGGGATGGAGCCTGTTGAGTAACGTGATTATATTGGAAACATAGCATAGACTAGTAAGTATTCTGATTTGTCTTGCACTCCATGTTAGTCGTTGTATTTTTATATATGTGTCCACGAGGCTCAAGCAATACAACAACAATTTCATCAATACCTCTCTCCCTTCTAACATGGTATCAGTCTAAACTCGATACAAAACCCTAACCGCCGCCGCTCCCGCACTGCGCCGCCTTCGGAGCGGTCGATCTCCATGATCGCTACCGGGATCCGCGCCGCCTGTACCTAGGGTTCGTCCGCCGGTTGTATTGACCGGCTGCCCTAAAGAGTTTTTCTTATCCATTGATTGAGATTTTTCTCTCTGGCCGATCGATTGGTGGGTGTTCTTTTTTAATTTTCCGATCTAAGATCGGTTTGCATCGTCCGCCTCCATCCGTCGTCTACAACATATGTCTACTCCGTCGCCATCTTCATCTGGCATCGAGGCCGCTGCGACGTCCAGCACTTTAGCGGCGGCCGAGCGCACCTTCCTGCGCTGGCCCGTCGTCGCAAGCCGTGTCGCATGTGGCCGCACTCACGTCCCGCGCGGACGTGGACGGTCGCTCGCGTGCCCGCGTGATGTGCCTGCACAGCTCCAATGACTCACAGTGTACAGGATGGCTCATGCATTGAGTGCATGCGGGTCGTTGTTTGTTTGCGCCAGTTTCGTTTGGCTTTACCGGATACACGAAGATCAACGTCTAAGTTTACACGTTTCTACACCGATCGAGCAACCGATTGCGGCTGCGTCGTCCTCTCGAACCGTAGCGTCGCCGCCCAAAGTTTTTTTTGGTTGCATCGACCCGTGCGTTGCCGCTGCGTCGCCTCTTCGGGCCGTAGCGCCGCGGCCCGCAGTGCATCGCCGCTTCGAGGCCGTCCATTTCAGGCCGTCCTCGTAGCTGCACCGACTCTCACGCTGCCGCTGTGTCACCCCGTCGGGCCGTAGCGACCGTGGCACACGGTCTCTGCCGTCGCCCCGTGGTTCTCCCCGCGGCTCCATCGACCAGCGCGCTGCCGCTGCATCGCCTCTTCGGGTCATAGTGCCGCGGCCCGCGGTCACCGCCGTCCCGAGGCCGTCCGCTGCAGGTCGTCCCCGTGGCTGCACCGACCCTCGCGCTGCAGCTTCGTCGCCCCATCGGGCCGTAGCGAGCGTGGCACGCGGTCCCTGCCGCCGCCCTGAGGTCTTTCCCGTCGTTGCCCCGACCCGCGCGGTGTCGTTGCATCGCCCCTTCAGGACGTAGAGCCGCAGCACGCGGTCCACTTCGCCGTCCACGCGCGTTGACTTGTGTGGTATGCGCCGCGCGCCCTCCTAGGCGCGGGAACGCCACCGTCCGCGCCGGTCTTCATCGCGATGTTGGGTTCTTCGTCGCCTACTTCGAGCACCGCCGCCTCCTCAGGCCGCCGTCGCCGCCCTTCTTCCTGGTATACGGCGACTACCTTGACACCTGCCACCCCGACTCGACATCGACCATGGCGTCCCTCGCATGGCCACCTCAACCAGGGCTACACCATCCTACGCTCTCGGCTACATCGACATCGGCACAAAGGGCTACCGCCTTGCTTGAGCAACCTCTTCGGTTTACACTCTAGCCACGACTTCCGCGATGCATCGACCCTTACGACTGTGGGTGGGTGTCCATCGGCTTGCCTTCGGATTCTTCTCTAGTCTCACCGTCTGCGCCGCTACTGTTGTGACCGCGGGGGGATATTGAGTAACGTGATTATATTAGAAACATAGGATAGACTAGGAAGTATTCTGGTTTGTCTTGTACTTCAAGTTGGTCATTGTACTCCTATATATGTGCCCACGAGGCTCAAGCAATACAACAACGATTCCACCAATCCCTCTCTCCCTTCTAACAGAGCCTATGCTAAGCTACAAAATGTCCGCAAGAAATAAAACAGGAGAAGCAAGAACAATTATCATAGAGTATGTAATGCAACTACATTTGGAATACTTTTTTCTTTTTTAAGGGTTACATTTGGGATGCTACTACATTTGTACACAGTAAACCCATGCATCAGCCTTCATGTCGGCCATTTGGAGCTGCCACATTGACTGATTGAGTAATTAATTTGGAGCTTTTTTACGGTACCCTGATACTCCCTCCAGCAGAGATGGAGTACCTCTTAAATCTGACCCTCCACTTACAAGGGTACTTTAGTCTTTTCTCATCTTAATTAGGTCCTTTTCTGATTTCTAATCAGATTACACTTCCTATCACAAGCGCACCCGCCTATCACATTAGAGCTAATACGTATCCATGACGACCGCGCCATTATGTCCTTGCACCGATCGAAAGCGAATGGATAACAGTTACCGATCAAACATAACTTGGCTATAAGTTCTCGAAAACTACACGTCCACACAAAATCTCTAACATGTACAAAGGAAATTAAAACACAAATATACATCGTTATGTAATACATGCAAGAGATATCAGGCTCGCAAGAAGTTCATCACTTCATCAGACCGCGAGAGATATCAGGCTGCAGAGCGGACGTGATAGATATCCCGCCAGCCTGATGATACCGCCTCGGCCTAGCCATCAGCGTGGGCAAGTTTCCGATTGCGCGAGAAAGATGGCTCTCGCAAACGTGCCAGCGGCGGCAACGGGGCCGCCCAGTCCTGGTCGGTGACAATTCCCAGTCCATGCCATTCCGGCAAGTCCATGGCCCAATGGCCGTCTATCTCTTGTACACGCGCAGACCACAGTGACTGCCGGCGCCTATCGTATTGAAGAGTTATTATTTTATGTGTGGGAGAAGACTTAGGGTTCTAGCGATCGAATCGAATAGCTATTATGTATCAGCCGTGATGCACTGATATGAGAAATAAGAATAAGAATTAGTTTACCTTTTTACACTCAAGCACGAAGTACTCCCTTGTCTTTTTAGTTGGTACTCTCACATACACACGTTGGAGTATCAATAGACATCAATTGTCGGATCAAGAGAATTGGAGGGCTCATATTCATTTAAGGGTATTGTAAAGCAGCTCATAATTTGAGGTACCACATCAGCCCATGGTTGTGCAGCTTCTACTAGATCATTCAGCCATGGTGGTCGGCATCATCGTCTTCTAAGATACCGGGGCAATAGGGAAGCGGAAGCACTATCATGCCTGTGTGCCATGTAAAAATCTAATGGCTCACTTTTCTGAAAAATAATCTTTGGCATCACGAGTTGCTTCATGGCATTCAAAACATTTCGGAGCCATCTTTCAGGTCATGCATAAAGACGATAGGCTAAGACTGTATCATTGCACTAGTAAAATACTAGTAGCGCATTCCCAATGAAGCCAACATGTGTTCACTATGTTCCTGGTACCTCTCAAACCACGATTCAGAAAGCCTTTTTGCTTCTGTCATAATCAATGTTTAGAACATAGTGTTGAACTTCCGTTTGTCTTGCTTCTCTGCTTCCTATCTCACATTTAGCCTCCTCATTTTTTGTGCTAAGTCGTCTTTTATAACATTATTTGGTTGGGCACGAGTATACAATATTTCACAAAATAAATGCATAACATTATTTGGTTGGGCACGAGTATACAATATTTCACAAAATAAATGCATAACATTGGTTGGGCACGAGTATACAACATTTCACAAAAATGCAGATGGATGTTGTAGTGCAGATAAGAAATAATGACTTTTGATTCTCTTGTTCTGGTGTGGACATATGGGTCGAGATCACGTGGTTGACCGCTTCTCTTCACTCGAAAAGATCTTATGCTATTGTGTATTTTTTTTCTTATAGAACATTTTGCATGTCTGAAAAAACTACTTGAAGTGATTCCCAACACATATGTAGCAATATGGTGGACTTTTGATTGTGGGGTTGGGGCGGGAGGGGGGAGGGGGCTTGGTTCTTGTCGCATGTTTGAGTGTGAATTAAAGAGTGACCATTTGTCAACTGAGAATCATGCATCCCATGGTTGATGAACCGTTGATTCATGAAAATCGGCATCTAAAACATGTCAACTAGTAATTGCCATGAATAAGAAGAAAATCAGTGTCACAACATTCAACATAATCTTTGTGAAGTAGAACAATAGGATAGCAACATCATTGTCATGGTCCACCTTGAATATTATTTCGCTACAAGAACAAATTGCCATGGATAGCCGGTGTTTGTCGCTGACAATAGCTCCATTGAACTCTCGACAAGATTGCATAATAAGGAAACAAAATCAGCATGCCAGCTAAAGTTCTTTGTGGAGATGTATCGAGCGGGTGAATGGTGACTTTTGAGTCAACATGTACTACAAGTCTGCTTCTCATGGCCTTTACCTCCTCGCTCTACGTCACTACCTCACTGGCCTTCTCAACACCTTCCTTACCACTAAGGTCACGACATGACACGGCCGCGATGACCCGCTCATCACTAGCGTCCCATCTTTGTCACCAAGGGATTCCACATAACTACATTATGTATAGTATTGTATCATACTAGTTAGCACTAAGTTAATTATGATAAACCTGACTCTAGTGGACAATCACTTTCCTTTCACTACATGGTACCCTTTGTGATATTCTTCCACTCTTTTAGAATCGGCATTTCCTAGCCTCTGGCAAAGTATTATAATAACTAGGTAATACTGGGGTATTTTTCGTAACCCGGACATGAAAAATTATGCATGCATGTCTTAAAGTCATATATTGCGCCGTCACCAAAGCATAATAACTCCATATTATGAAAACAATTTTTCAGCCCCATGTGTTGCTTGGAAGCTCTCAAAACCAGCTTTAGGTATGTGGCCGTTTCTAACTTATGCCTAAAGGTGATAGCCTATGATTACATCCTTGCATCACTAACAAATTAATAGCACTCCCTCCGTTTCTTTTTAGTCTGCATATAAGATTTGGTCAAAGTCATGTTGAAATATATTGCCCACCTTCCTCCATCAGTTCGGACTTTTGGATGAGTTGGCTGGTGCATGAATTCAACATGGTATCCGAGCCAAGAGGTCTTGAGTTCAAGACCATGCCAACGCAGTATTAAATAAAACATTCTGTGGCCTACATCGATCCCATGTCTAAGGACTAAAATAGTCTAGACGTGAGGGGGAGTGTTGAAATATATTGCCCACCTCCCTCCATCAGTTTGGACTTTTGGATGAGTTGGCTGGTGCATGAATTTAATAAGTCAAACTTTGTCAACTTTGCCTAAGTTTATAGAAAAGAAATATCAAGATTCACAATATGAAATCAATATTGTTTGATGCATCATGGAATTAATTTTCATCGATCCCATGTCTAAGGACTAAAATAGTCTAGACGTGAGGGGGAGTGTTGAAATATATTGCCCACCTCCCTCCATCAGTTTGGACTTTTGGATAAGTTGGCTGGTGCATGAATTTAATAAGTCAAACTTTGTCAACTTTGCCTAAGTTTATAGAAAAGAAATATCAAGATTCACAATATGAAATCAATATTGTTTGATGCATCATGGAATTAATTTTCATACCATATAGCTTTCGTTTTGTAAGGATGTAATTTTTTCGAACAAAGTTGGTCAAATTTTACAAAGTTTGACTTTGACCAAATCTTATATGCAGACTAAAAAGAAACGAAGGGAGTACATCCGGGGATAAGGCGGTAAGTGCTCTTTGAGTTCTCGACACCTCTGAACAGTTATTGTTCCATCCAAATCAATGTTAGAAACACGGCGACAAACTTCTGTCTATCTTGCCACCAACGATTTGGCAGATTATCCTTAGTGAGAGTAACACCTCTATGCGCAAACCACATGAAAATTGTAATCTCGGTGCTACTTTGGTTTGCCAGATATGCTTTGCATGAAAGACCAGCAAGAATTAATTAAATCCATATACATAGATTTAACAGAGAAAACTCCAGAAGATGTCAACAACGATGGAACTGTTGGGGAACGCAGTAATTTCAAAAAATTTCCTACGCACACGCAAGATCTATCATGGTGATGCATAACAACAAGAGGGGAGAGTGTTGTCTACGTACCCTCGTAGACCGAAAGCGGAAGCGTTATGACAACACGGTTGATGTAGTCGTACGTCTTCACGATTCGACCGATCCTAGTACCGAAGGCACGGCACCTCTGCGATCTGCACACGTTCAGCTCGGTGACGTCCCACGAACTCTCGATCCAGCTGAGTGTCGAGGGAGAACTTCGTCAGCACTACGGCGTGATGACGGTAATGATGAAGCAACCGACGCAGGCTTCTCCTAAGCACAACGACAATATGACCGAGGTGGATTATGGTGGAGGGGGGCACCGCACACGGCTAAAACAATGATCAACTTGTGTGTCTATGGGGTGCCTGTTGGAAATATGCCCTAGAGGCAATAATAAATGGTTATTATTATATTTCTTTGTTCATGGTAATTGTCTATTATTCATGCTATAATTGTATTGTCCGGAAATCGTGATACATGTGTGAATACATAGACCACAACCTGTCCCTAGTAAGCCTCTAGTTGACTAGCTCGTTGATCAACAGATAGTCACGGTTTCCTGACTATGGACATTGGATGTCATTGATAACGGGATCACATCATTAGGAGAATGATGTGATGGACAAGACCCAATCCTAAGCATAGCATAAAAGATCGTGTAGTTTCGTTTGCTAGAGCTTTTCCAATGTCAAGTATCTTTTCCTTAGACCATGAGATCGTGCAACTCCCGGATACCGTAGGAGTGCTTTGGGTGTGCCAAACGTCACAACGTAACTGGGTGACTATAAAGGTGCACTACGGGTATCTCCGAAAGTGTCTGTTGGGTTGGCACGGATCGAGACTGGGATTTGTCACTCCGTATGACGGAGAGGTATCTCTGGGCCCACTCGGTAATGCATCATCATAATGAGCTCAATGTGACTAAGGCGTTAGTCACGGGATCATGCATTGCGGTACGAGTAAAGAGACTTGCCGGTAACGAGATTGAACAAGGTATTGGGATACCGACGATCGAATCTCGGGCAAGTAACATACCGATTGACAAAGGGAATTGCATACGGATTGATTGAATCCTCGACACCGTGGTTCATCCGATGAGATCATCGTGGAGCATGTGGGAGCCAACGTGGGTATCCAGATCCCGCTGTTGGTTATTGACCGGAGAGGCGTCTCGGTCATGTCTGCATGTCTCCCGAACCCGTAGGGTCTACACACTTAAGGTCCGGTGACGCTAGGGTTGTAGAGATATATGTATGCGGAAACCCGAAAGTTGTTCGGAGTCCCGGATGAGATCCCGGACGTCACGAGAGGTTCCGGAATGGTCCGGAGGTGAAGAATTATATATAGGAAGTCCAGTTTCGGCCACCGGGAAAGTTTCGGGGGTTACCGGTATTGTACCGGGACCACCGGAAGGGTCCCGGGGGTCCACCGGGTGGGGCCACCTGTCCCGGAGGGCCCCGTGGGCTGAAAGTGGAAGGGAACCAGCCCCTAGTGGGCTGGGGCGCCCCCCTTGGGCCTCCCCCCCTGCGCCTAGGGTTGGGAACCCTAAGGGGGGGAGTTCCCCCTTGCCTTGGGGGGCAAGGAAACCCCTTCCCCCCTTGTGGCCGCCGCCCCCTTGAGATCCCATCTCTTGGGGCTGGCGCACCCCCCCCAGGGGCCTATATAAAGGGGGGGGGAGGGAGGGCAGCACACAACAGCCTTGGGCGCCTCCCTCCTCCCCTGCAACACCTCTCTCTCTCTCTCGTAGAAGCTCGGCGTAGCCCTGCGGAGACCCGCTACATCCACCACCACGCCGTCGTGCTGCTGGATCTCCATCAACCTCTCCTTCCCCCTTGCTGGATCAAGGAGGAGACGTCGCTGCACCGTACGTGTGTTGAACGCGGAGGTGCCGTCCGTTCGGCACTCGGTCATCGGTGATTTGGATCACGGCGAGTACGACTCCGTCATCCACGTTCATTGGAACGCTTCCGCTCGCGATCTACAAGGGTATGTAGATGCACTCCCTTCCCCTCGTTGCTAGTATACTCCATAGATGCATCTTGATGAATGTAGGAAAATTTTAAAATTATGCTACGATTCCCAACAGTGGCATCAGAGCCAGGCCTATGCGTAGTTACTATGCACGAGTAGAACACAAAGCAGTTGTGGGCGTTGAGTTTGCCAATTCTTCTTGCCGCTACTAGTCGTTTCTTGTTTCGGCGGCATTGTAGGATGAAGCGGCCCGGACCGACCTTACACGTACGCTTACGTGAGACAGGTTCCACCGACTGACATGCACTAGTTGCATAAGGTGGCTAGCGGGTGTCTGTCTCTCCTACTTTAGTCGGAACGGATTCGATGAAAAGGGTCCTTATGAAGGGTAAATAGAAATTGGCAAATCACGTTGTGGTCATACGTAGGTAATAAAACGTTCTTGCTAGAAACCTACAAACCACGTAAAAACTTGCAACAACAATTAGAGGACGTCTAACTTGTTTTTGCAGCAAGTGCTATGTGATGTGATATGGCCAAAAGATGTGATGAATGATATATGTGAAGTATGAGATTGATCATATTCTTGTAATAGGAATCACGACTTGCATGTCGATGAGTATGACAACCGGCAGGAGCCATAGGAGTTGTCTTTATTATTTTGCATGACCTGCGTGTCATTGAATAACGCCATGTAATTTACTTTACTTTGTTGCTAAACGCGTTAGCCATACAAGTAGAAGTAATCGTTGGCGTGACGACTTCATGAAGACACAATGATGGAGATCATGATGATGGAGATCATGGTGTCATGCCGGTGACAAAGATGATCATGGTGCCCCGAAGATGGAGATCAAAGGAGCATGATGATATTGGCCATATCATGTCACTATTTGATTGCATGTGATGTTTATCATGTTTTTGCATCTTATTTGCTTAGAACGACGGTAGTAAGTAAGATGATCCCTTATAATAATTTCAAGAAAGTGTTCACCCTAACTGTGCACCGTTGCGAAGGTTCGTTGTTTCGAAGCACCACGTGATGATTGAGTGTGATAGATTCTAACGTTCGAATACAACGGGTGTTGACGAGCCTAGCATGTACAGACATGGCCTCGGAACACACGCAATACACTTAGGTTGACTTGACGAGCCTAGCATGTACAGACATGGCCTCGGAACACACGCAATACACTTAGGTTGACTTGACGAGCCTAGCATGTACAGACATGGCCTCGGAACACGGAGGACCGAAAGGTCGAGCATGAGTCGTATAGAAGATACAATCAACATGGAGATGTTCACCGATCTTGACTAGTCCGTCTCACGTGATGATCGGACACGGCCTAGTTAAAGTCGGATCATGTTTCACTTAGATGACTAGAGGGATGTCTATCTGAGTGGGAGTTCATTAAATAATTTGATTATATGAACTTAATTATCATGAACTTAGTCTAAAATCTTTACACTATGTATTGTAGATCAAATGGCCCACGTTGTCCTCAATTTCAACGCGTTCGTAGAGAAAACCAAGCTGAAAGATGATGGCAGCAACTATACGGACTGGGTCCGGAACCTGAGGATCATCCTCATAGCAGCCAAGAAAGATTATGTCTTAGAAGCACCGCTAGGTGAAGCACCAATCCCTGAGAACCAAGACGTTATGAACGCTTGGCAGCAGCGTGCTGATGATTACTCCCTCGTTCAGTGCGGCATGCTTTACAGCTTAGAACCGGGTCTCCAAAAGCGTTTTGAGAAACATGGAGCATATGAGATGTTCGAGGAGCTGAAACTGGTTTTTCAAGCTCATGCCCGGGTCGAGAGATATGATGTCTCCGACAAGTTCTTCAGCTGTAAAATGGAGGAGAACAGTTCTGTTAGTGAGCACATACTCAGAATGTCTTGGTTGCACAACCGCTTGTCTCAGCTGGGAGTTAATCTCCCGGATGACGCGGTCATTGACAGAATCCTCCAGTCGCTTCCACCAAGCTACAAGAGCTTTGTGATGAACTACAATATGCAGGGGATGGAAAAGACCATTCCCGAGGTATATTCAATGCTGAAATCAGCTGAGGTAGAGATCAGAAAAGAACATCAAGTGTTGATGGTGAATAAAACCACTAAGTTCAAGAAGGGCAAGGGTAAGAAGAACTTCAAGAAGGACGGCAAGGGAGTTGCCGCGCCCGGTAAACCAGTTACCGGGAAGAAGTCAAAGAATGGACCCAAGCCCGAGACTGAGTGCTTTTATTGCAAGGGAAGTGGTCACTGGAAGCGGAACTGCCCCAAATATTTAGCGGACAAGAAGAAGGCCAGCAACACCCAAGGTATATGTGATATACAAGTAATTGATGTGTACCTTACCAGTACTCGTAGTAGCTCCTGGGTATTTGATACCGGTGCGGTTGCTCATATTTGTAACTCAAAGCAGGAACTACGGAATAAATGGAGACTGGCAAAGGACGAGGTGACGATGCGCGTCGGGAATGGTTCCAAGGTCGATGTGATCGCCGTTGGCACGCTACCTCTGCATCTACCCACGGGATTAGTTTTAAACCTCAATAATTGTTATTTAGTGCCAGCTTTGAGCATGAACATTGTATCTGGATCTCGTTTAATTCGACATGGCTACTCATTTAAATCTGAGAATAATGGTTGTTCTATTTATTTGAGAGATATGTTTTATGGTCATGCCCCGCTGGTCAATGGTTTATTTTTTATGAATCTCGAACGTGATGTTACACATGTTCATAGTGTGAATACCAAAAGATGTAAAGTTGATAACGATAGTCCCACATACTTGTGGCACTGCCGCCTTGGTCACATTGGTATCAAGCGCATGAAGAAGCTCCATGCAGATGGACTTTTGGAGTCTCTTGATTACGAATCATTTGACACGTGCGAACTGCCTCATGGGTAAGATGACCAAGACTCCGTTCTCCGGAACAATGGAGCGAGCAACCAACTTATTGGAAATCATACATACCGATGTGTGTGGTCCAATGAGTGTTGAGGCTCGCGGAGGATATCGTTATGTTCTCACTCTCACTGATGATTTAAGTAGATATGGGTATGTCTACCTAATGAAACACAAGTCTGAAACCTTTGAAAAGTTCAAGGAATTTCAGAGTGAAGTCGAGAATCAACGTGACAGAAAAATAAAATTCTTACGATCAGATCGTGGTGGAGAATATTTAAGTCACGAATTTGGTACACACTTAAGGAAATGTGGAATAGTTTCACAACTCACGCCGCCTGGAACACCTCAGAGAAATGGTGTGTCCGAACGTCGTAATCGCACTCTATTGGATATGGTGCGATCTATGATGTCTCTTACCGATTTACCGCTCTCATTTTGGGGTTATGCTTTAGAGACTGCCGCATTCACTTTAAATAGGGCACCGTCTAAATCCGTTGAGACGACACCGTATGAATTATGGTTTGGGAAGAAACCTAAGCTGTCGTTTCTAAAAGTTTGGGGATGCGATGCTTATGTCAAGAAACTTCAACCTGAAAAGCTCGAACCCAAATCGGAAAAATGCGTCTTCATAGGATACCCTAAGGAAACTATTGGGTATACCTTCTACCTCAGATCCGAAGGCAAGATCTTCGTTGCCAAGAACGGGTCCTTTCTGGAGAAGGAGTTTCTCTCGAAAGGATTGAGTGGGAGGAAAGTGGAACTTGATGAGGTGATAGTCACCCCTTCCAAACCGGAAAGTAGCGCAGCGCGGGAAAATGTTCCTGTGGTGCCTACAGCGACTGGGGAGGAAGTTAATGATGATGATCATGAAACTTCAGATCAAGTTACTGAACTTCGTAGGTCCACAAGGACACTTTCCGCACCAGAGTGGTACGACAACCTTGTCCTGGAAATCATGTTGTTAGACAACGGTGAACCTTCGAACTATGAAGAAGCGATGGCGGGCCCGGATTCCGACAAATGGCTAGAAGCCATGAAATCCGAGATAGAATCCATGTATGAGAACAAAGTATGGACTTTGACTGACTTGCCCGATGAGCGGCGAGCCATAGAAAACAAATGGATCTTTAAGAAGAAGACGGACGCAGATGGTAATGTGACCATCTACAAAGCTCGACTTGTCGCTAAGGGTTATCGACAAGTTCAAGGGGTTGACTACGATGAGACTTTCTCACCCGTAGCGAAGCTGAAGTCCGTCCGAATCATGTTAGCAATTGCCGCATACTATGATTATGAGATATGGCAGATGGACGTCAAAACGGCATTCCTTAATGGCTTCCTTAAGGAAGAATTGTATATGATGCAGCCGGAAGGTTTTGTCGATCCTAAGAATGCTAACAAAGTGTGCAAGCTCTAGCGCTCAATCTATGGGCTGGTGCAAGCATCTCGGAGTTGGAACATTCGCTTTGATGAGATGATCAAAGCGTTTGGGTTTACACAGACTTATGGAGAAGCCTGTGTTTACAAGAAAGTGAGTGGGAGCTCTGTAGCATTTCTCATATTATATGTGGATGACATATTATTGATGGGAAATGATATAGAATTCTTGGAAAGTATAAAGGCCTATTTGAATAAGTGTTTTTCAATGAAGGACCTTGGAGAAGCTGCTTATATATTAGGCATCAAGATCTATAGAGATAGATCAAGATGCCTCATTGGTCTTTCACAGAGTACATACCTTGACAAGATATTGAAGAAGTTCAGTATGGATCAGTCCAAGAAGGGGTTCTTGCCTGTATTACAAGGTGTGCAATTGAGCACGGCTCAATGCCCGACCACGGCAGAAGATATAGAACAGATGAGTGTCATCCCCTATGCCTCGGCCATAGGGTCTATTATGTATGCCATGCTGTGTACCAGACCTGATATAAACCTTGCCGTAAGTTTGGTAGGAAGGTACCAAAGTAATCCCGGCAAGGAACACTGGACAGCGGTCAAGAATATCCTGAAGTACCTGAAGAGGACTAAGGATATGTTTCTCGTTTATGGAGGTGACGAAGAGCTCGTCGTAAAGGGTTACGTCGACGCTAGCTTCGACACAGATCTGGATGACTCGAAGTCACAGACCGGATACGTGTATATTTTGAATAGAGGAGCAGTAAGCTGGTGCAGTTGCAAGCAAAGCGTCGTGGCGGGATCTACATGTGAAGCGGAGTACATGGCAGCCTCAGAGGCAGCACAGGAAGCAGTCTGGATGAAGGAGTTCATTACCAACCTAGGGGTGATTCCCAATGCGTCAGGCCCAATGACTCTCTTCTGTGACAACACTGGAGCTATTGCCCTTGCGAAGGAGCCCAGGTTTCACAGGAAGACCAGGCATATCAAGCGTCGCTTCAACTCCATTCGTGAAAGTGTTCAAAATGGAGACATAGATATTTGTAAAGTACACACGGACCTGAATGTAGCAGATCCGTTGACTAAACCTCTCCCTAGGGCAAAACATGATCAACACCAGGACGCAATGGGTGTTCGATTCATCACAATGTAACTAGATTATTGACTCTAGTGCAAGTGGGTGCCTGTTGGAAATATGCCCTAGAGGCAATAATAAATGGTTATTATTATATTTCTTTGTTCATGGTAATTGTCTATTATTCATGCTATAATTGTATTGTCCGGAAATCGTGATACATGTGTGAATACATAGACCACAACCTGTCCCTAGTAAGCCTCTAGTTGACTAGCTCGTTGATCAACAGATAGTCACGGTTTCCTGACTATGGACATTGGATGTCATTGATAACGGGATCACATCATTAGGAGAATGATGTGATGGACAAGACCCAATCCTAAGCATAGCATAAAAGATCGTGTAGTTTCGTTTGCTAGAGCTTTTCCAATGTCAAGTATCTTTTCCTTAGACCATGAGATCGTGCAACTCCCGGATACCGTAGGAGTGCTTTGGGTGTGCCAAACGTCACAACGTAACTGGGTGACTATAAAGGTGCACTACGGGTATCTCCGAAAGTGTCTGTTGGGTTGGCACGGATCGAGACTGGGATTTGTCACTCCGTATGACGGAGAGGTATCTCTGGGCCCACTCGGTAATGCATCATCATAATGAGCTCAATGTGACTAAGGCGTTAGTCACGGGATCATGCATTGCGGTACGAGTAAAGAGACTTGCCGGTAACGAGATTGAACAAGGTATTGGGATACCGACGATCGAATCTCGGGCAAGTAACATACCGATTGACAAAGGGAATTGCATACGGATTGATTGAATCCTCGACACCGTGGTTCATCCGATGAGATCATCGTGGAGCATGTGGGAGCCAACGTGGGTATCCAGATCCCGCTGTTGGTTATTGACCGGAGAGGCGTCTCGGTCATGTCTGCATGTCTCCCGAACCCGTAGGGTCTACACACTTAAGGTTCGGTGACGCTAGGGTTGTAGAGATATATGTATGCGGAAACCCGAAAGTTGTTCGGAGTCCTGGATGAGATCCCGGACGTCACGAGAGGTTCCGGAATGGTCCGGAGGTGAAGAATTATATATAGGAAGTCCAGTTTCGGCCACCGGGAAAGTTTCGGGGGTTACCGGTATTGTACCGGGACCACCGGAAGGGTCCCGGGGGTCCACCGGGTGGGACCACCTGTCCCGGAGGGCCCCGTGGGCTGAAAGTGGAAGGGAACCAGCCCCTAGTGGGCTGGGGCGCCCCCCTTGGGCCTCCCCCCCTGCGCCTAGGGTTGGGAACCCTAAGGGGGGGAGTTCCCCCTTGCCTTGGGGGGCAAGGCAACCCCTTCCCGCCCTTGTGGCCGCCGCCCCCCTTGAGATCCCATCTCTTGGGGCTGGCGCACCCCCCCAGGGGCCTATATAAAGGGGGGGGGGAGGGAGGGCAGCACACAACAGCCTTGGGCGCCTCCCTCCTCCCCTGCAACACCTCTCTCTCTCTCTCTCTCTCGTAGAAGCTCGGCGTAGCCCTGCGGAGACCCGCTACATCCACCACCACGCCGTCGTGCTGCTGGATCTCCATCAACCTCTCCTTCCCCCTTGCTGGATCAAGAAGGAGGAGACGTCGCTGCACCGTACGTGTGTTGAACGCGGAGGTGCCGTCCGTTCGGCACTCGGTCATCGGTGATTTGGATCACGGCGAGTACGACTCCGTCATCCACGTTCATTGGAACGCTTCCGCTCGCGATCTACAAGGGTATGTAGATGCACTCCCTTGCCCTCGTTGCTAGTATACTCCATAGATGCATCTTGATGAACGTAGGAAAATTTTAAAATTATGCTACGATTCCCAACAGTGCCCCCTCCCCTGTATATAAAGGAGTGGAGGAGGGGGAGGGCCGGCCCTCTATGGCGCGCCTTGGAGGAGTCCTACTCCCACCAGGAGTAGGATCCCCTCGCCCCCCCGCGCCTTCCCTAGTTGGATTAGGAGAGGAAGGAAGGGGAAGGAAGGAGGAAGGAGGGGGGGGGGCAGCCTCCCACCCAATTCGGATTGGGCTTGGGGGGGGGGCCCTCCTAGGCCGCCTCCTCCTCTCTCCCACTAAGGCCCAATAAGGCCCATACACTCACCGGGGGGTTCCGGTAACCTCCCGGTACTCCGGTAAATGCCCGAACTTACCCGGGACCATTCCGATGTCCAAACATAGCCATCCAATATATCGATCTTTATGTCTCGACCATTTCGAGACTCCTCGTCATGTCCGTGATCACATCCGGGACTCCGAACAACCTTCGGTACATCAAATCACATAAAGTCATAATACCGATCGTCACAGAACGTTAAGCGTGCGGACCCCACGGGTTCGAGAACTATGTAGACATGACCGAGACTCATCTCCGGTCAATAACCAATAGCGGAACCTGGATGCTCATATTGGTTCCTACATATTCTATGAAGATCTTTATCGGTCAAACTGCACAACAACATACGTTGTTCCCGTTGTCATCGGTATGTTACTTGCCCGAGATTCGATCGTCGGTATCTCAATACCTAGTTCAATCTCGTTACCGGCAAGTCTCTTTACTCGTTCTGTAATGCATCATATCGTAACTAACTCATTAGTCATATTGCTTGCAAGGCTTATAGTGATGTGCATTACCGAGAGGGCCCAGAGATACCTCTCCGACAATCGGAGTGACAAATCCTAATCTCGATCTATGCCAACTCAACAAACACCATCGGAGACACCTGTAGAGCACCTTTATAATCATCGAGTTACGTTGTGACGTTTGGTAGCACAGTAAGTGTTCCTCCGGTATACGGGAGTTGCATAATCTCATAGTCATAGGAACATGTATAAGTCATGAAGAAAGCAATAGCAACATACTAAACGATCAAGTGCTAAGCTAACGGAATGGGTCAAGTCAATCACATCATTCTCTAATGATGTGATCCCGTTAATCAAATGACAACTCATGTAAATGGCTAGGAAACTTAACCATCTTTGATTCAACGAGGTAGTCAAGTAGAGGCATACTAGTGACACTCTGTTTGTCTATGTATTCACACATGTAGTAAGTTTCCGGTTAATACAATTCTAGCATGAATAATAAACATTTATCATGATATAAGGAAATATAAATAACAACTTTATTATTGCCTCTAGGGCATATTTCCTTTAGGTACGTGTCTGGCTCATTAGTTAAGGTCACCCCATCAACCAACATACTAATTGTAGCCAAACAGTCTATTTATCCCGATCAGAGCTTCAATCACTATGTTCTGGAGTAGTAGCGAATTAACAGGGCAGTGGAAGTCTGAACTGGATAATCGAGGGAGACGTCCCAGTATTGTTCTTACAAAGGCATCCTTACGTCAAAAATATTGTACAGAGACACCAGTTTTCCTTCCCAAATCGCGTGGTGCGAACATCTCCAACTTTAAGGCTACCCCTATTAAAGGAATCAACTTTTGTCCTCATCAACTCTTGAAGATGAACATTCAAGCATTTGGTGGACTTCATGTGGGTAGAGCCGAGCGGGGTGAATATCGTGTCACGTTTAAGCAACCTGGATATGGTGATGTTGGTCGGAAAGCAGAGCGGCCATGGTTCTGGAGTCTATGGTGCTTAACCGGGAAGTATGAGCACCTTCGAGGCTAGCTTCTTGTCGCGTGTTTGGGCACGAACATGTGAGAGCCTAAGAGCGATCAAGCTCAACACTGTGTTTTTTCTTGCTGCTTCGACTTGAGACAAATAAAACCAGACCATGGAATTGATTATAAAATATTGTGAAAATATTCATAATTATATGTTGGTTATTTCTACTTTTTTGTTACAACTTGTTGGTTCGTTGTACTTGCATAAGAGGGAGAAGCGAATCAGTGCCTGTAATATGTCAAGTAGTAGACTAGTAGTACATTCGTCAGAAAAAAAATAGAGCCAAATTAGATAAATTGGTCAATCAACATCGCATCGGGAACCAACCAACTCAATGTATATACCTTGAATTACAAGTCAAATATTAGGACATCCATGTAAGAATAAATGTCCATTGGTAGCTTGTCTTCATCACTAGAGCGACTCAGTCAAAATGTAGACCATATTGCACATGAAGGGAACAAAATCAGGTAATCTAGCTAACTAGTCAACCCAATGGGTAGCTACGTTACTACTCATGAGACAAGAAAAGATGATGCATGGATATGGAGTACTGGTGTTGATTTACTATTAGATATAACTTGCATAAATAAACCGTACCGAGTGACAGAAGAGATGTGGCTTGGTACAACAAACAATTGGTTGGGATATGTTCATGCCACCCGTTAGAAGCAACTGTACATATCACTGGCTCCCGTGTCGACAATGTTACTGCCCAATTTGCATCTTTGCTACTAATTAGGTCATTAGGAGAATGAATTTGCATCAATTCGTCGTCCGTTTGGGTAGTTCTCTGTTCGCTGTGGCCGGGTCCGTCACGACGATAACATGGCCAGCGAATGATGTGTGGGAGGTGCCGACATGCGAGCCGCCTGAATTATTGCGTGCCTGCTACGAACCAGTACGCGTGACAGCGAGATGTATATGAATACGTGATACTCTTTTTTTTCCATGGTAATACGTGTCTCATTCATATCATAAAGAACAAAGTACTCCTTTCGTTTTAAAATTCTTGTCTTAAATTTATCTAGATACGGACGTATGTAACACTAAAATATGAATAGATACATCCATATGTAGACAAATCTAAGACAAGAATTTTGGAACGGAGGAAGTACAAGTCACGTAAAGAGCGATATGACAAAACTGAAAAGATATCAGAACATCTCTGAGCTTGATACCAACGCCCGTCACCTGCCTCCGGCACCACCACAGTAGCCACCGAAGAAAAGAATAACGAACCACCTTCTCACCTGAGCTCGACGCGGCTCCATCGCTGATATGCAGCTTTGCGGACCTCCAAGGTGACTCACCAAAAGTGAAGCCCTTACCGTTGAACGAATCAGACCGGGGCAACACTCCGGACACGCCATCGAACTCCAGATCTAGCACCCCACCACGACTAAAACGCCGAAGGAGGAAACCCTATCTGCCATCCACGAACCACGAGCCCAGAACATGCTCCGTCTTCCAGATATCGTCGATGCAGATCACAATCTGCATCCGCTCTTGGACTACCTCCCAAGCTCGACGCCGACACTAGAACAAACGTCGTCACAACGGCGGAGCCCGAGGACACAGGTCCACTACGAGGATGCCGCCGCCGCCACGCCATCCTTGCTTGAACAGACTGGTTTCCAAATCCATCCCCAACCATAGGACCGATGGCCTCGTCAGGGAAGGATCCGAAGAATCTTTATTCAGCGTTGTCATCGTCGCCGCCGAAGCAAAGACGATGAACAGCCTAAAAACCTAGACTACGAGAGTAAAAACGATCCACACGCGTGGATCCGGCGGCCCCCCTTACCAGCGACGACCGAGGTCGCTGGCGGAGGGGAGCCACCGGAGAGCGTCGTTGGAAGATCGGCCTTCCCTGACAGCGGTTAGGGTTCCAACCGCCAGGGACGAGGGGAAAACGAACTACTTACAGGCGTAGTTTGAATACGTGATACTCGTCCAGACGTTCACGTGCCGGCGTTGCCCGTGATACGGTAGACAGTTAGACACGTACAAGAATTTAGATATTTTTGACCGACGCCAAAACGTAAAAGAAAAAACGCCGTTGCCGGAGATCGAACCAGGGCCACCCGCGTGATAGGCGGCAATACTTACAACTATACTACAACGACTTGGATACAAATTTTGTTCGACTGCTTCTACATATAATCGTTCAAGCGAACTGAAAAGGCTGGAATACTACTGGTTAACATGAGCCACGTACGGCCTGCTGCGGGTCTCTCACTCTCTCCCTCAGGCCAACTCCACCGAGCGACCCCATCCTGTCCGGCCCTGTCCGTTTGGAGTAAAAGGGACAAACCAAACAGCCCAGCGCGCGGGAGCAAACGGACTTTTGTCCGTTTTCTGTCCTCTTTCGACCAATCCCGGGCCCAAGTTTGCGCCGATTTTGGGGTGAAACAGACAGCGCCCGGACGGGCGGGACACGCGCGCTTATCCTCCCCTAGCCCGCCTGTCGGTGGCACAAAGCAAAACCCCCCGCCCGCCCCACTTGGCGCCACTTCCCCCAAACCCTCCCACGTCCCTCCCGCCGCCCCCTCCCTCCCCCGTTCATGGCCGACGCCCAGCCGAATTCCGGCGGCCTGGCCGTCCACCCGCCCGGAAAGGTGAAGAAAAAGGCGGCCAAGGCGCCAAGGAAGCCACGGTCGGAGTGCACGCCGGAGGAGATCGCCATGTTTGACGCGGAATCGGCGAAGAGGAGGAGCCGGAGAGCGGTCGTCAAGGTCAATGCCGCCGCGGCCAAGTTCGCCGCCCAGCGCGATGCGATGGAGGCCGCGCAGCGCAAGGCCGCGGTCGACGAGAAGGAGGACATCGTTGTTGGGGAACATAGTAATTTCAAAAAAATTCCTACGCACACGCAAGATCATGGTGATGCATAGCAACGAGAGGGGAGAGTGTTGTCCACGTACCCTCGTAGACCGAAAGGGGAAGCGTTAGCACAATGCGGTTGATGTAGTCGTACGTCTTCACGATCCGACCGATCATGTACCGAACGCACGGTACCTCCGAGTTCAGCACACGTTCAGCCCGATGATGTCCCTCGAACTCCGATCCAGCCGAGTGTTGAGGGAGAGTTTCGTCAGCACGACGGCGTGGTGACGATGATGATGTTCTACCGACGCAGGGCTTCGCCTAAGCACCGCTACAGTATTATCAAGGTGGACTATGGTGGAGGGGGGCACCGCACACGGCTAAAAGATCAATGATCAATTGTTGTGTCTATGGGGTGCCCCCCTACCCCCGTATATAAAGAAGCAAGGGGGGAGAGGCGGCCGGCCAGGAGGGGCGCGCCAGGAGGAGTCCTACTCCCACCGGGAGTAGGACTCCCTGTCGTGGTTCTAAGTCTGACAGTAGAATGGGGGGTAGGTATGTAGAAGCAAGAGCCTAGCTATGGAGAAGTTGTACGCACGAGTTTTACGAGTTCAGGCCCTTCTCGGAGGAAGTAACAGCCCTACGTCTCGGTGCCCGGAGGCGGTCGACTGGATTATATGCGTGTGTTACAGGGGGTGTGAATCCTTGTGCATGTGGAGGAGGGTGGCTTATATAGAGTGCGTCAGGACCCCAGTCAGCCCACGTTACAAGGGATTTAAGGTACATCAAGAGGGGGGCGTTACTGGTAACGCTAGTAATAAAGAGACATAATGACCATTAAAGCTACGACGTAATGCCCGACCGTTGCAGTACGCAGTGGCTTTAGATTTTCTGGCGGTCGAGTGACAGTCTCCATGGTCGAGTGACTTCAAGTCTTCCGAGTGGAACACTTCATGGTCGAGTGGATGATGATTCTTCTTCGAATGCTTCTGGTTTAGGGTGAGGTCCTTGGGGAGGGTATCTTGGACAGGCCTTTGACCCTACCCTAGGTACATAGCTTCATCATTAGCCCCCAAATGTATCAGGGTTTGAGTGGGGAAGGAGTTGAAAACACTGCCGACCCACTTTTCGCGCTTCAGGTGCGTTTTGTACGGACTGACGAATCAATCGTGGTGGCGCCAACTTCTTTTTCAGTCGCCTTGGTCCATTCTTGGTTTTCGTCGAGTGAACTTTCAGCTAAAAGAACTTCGAGTGCTGATACAGAGAAGATCTTCCGTCTCACAAGTTGTTCTGTTGTTCGCGGATCTCGCGGGATTCGAATTTTGGGAAGCGCGCGGGGCGGAGGAGGCCGCAGTAATCGGGCTGGATAAGGCAGGGATGCCTCGATTTTTGCGCCACCTTTTTCGCCACGTATCGCGCGCGCGACTGTTGCGGGATTTGATAAGATTACCCGGGCCTACAGGTCAGTCACTCGGAAGCGACTCCATATAAGGCGCTGGGTCAGGGTTATTTGAACAGTGCGTCTTCATTCTTCTCTTTTCCTCTCAGTTTTCTCCGCTGCATCCGCTCCTGCGCCAGCGCCGCCGCTGCCCCTTTCGAGCTCTGCTCGCCATGATGGGGAAGGAGAAGATGGTGGCACTGGAGCGTGCGAAGAAGGGGACGGCGAAGGCGAAGGGGAAGAAGTCCAGCCGGGGCGGATCTTCCTCGAGGTCCGGCCTGCCGCCGGGATGGATCCAGGGCGACTGGATTCGCTCGGCGATCCATCAGGACGACATCGACAACTTGGTCGAGGGGGGACTGATCCCCCACGAATCGGCGTGACTCCCGGGGAACGAGACTGAGCCGCAGCCGCAGGAGGGTGAGTGCGTTCTCCTCGCTACTCACATCGACCACGGGTTCTCCTTGCCTCCCTACCCTTTCTTTCGAGGTTTCTTGAACTTCTTTGGGGCGCAACTCCACCATTTTACCCCAAACACCATCATGTATCTTGCTGCTTTCGTGTCCTTGTGCGAAAATTTCTTGGGTTGCCGACCCCACCGGGGCCTCTTCAAGCACATTTTCACGTGCCGCTCCCAGTCGGTCAAAAAGGCCAATCCGAGTGACGAGAAGACAAAAGTGATCCAGATGTGTGGGGGTCTCGGGATTCAGATGAGGGGTAAAAGTTCCTTCCCAGCCATGATCCTTCCTGAGTCGGTCCGAGGGTGGCAGTCCACCTGGTTCTACTGCAAAGATCAGCCGACTCCAGGTCAGTCGACTGGACTTCCCCCTTTTCCATGGCCCGAGTGGGGAAGCCCTCCGCCTTGAAGGTGATCCCGGAAGAGAAGGCACAAGTGAAGGTGCTGGTCGATCAAGTAGTTCAACTTGTCCGTGATGGGGTAACCGGTATGGATCTGCTGGAGGTCTTCCTCAGGCGACGCATTCAACCGCTTCAAGCTCATGACCATCCGATGTGGATGTATTCGGGCACTGATGACACCACTCGGATCCATCCAGAAGAAGTCGACGAAGCTACGTTGGAGGGTGGCTGAGGAGTATCACTGGCAACAAAGATAACCCCAGGGGAGCCAGGGGAATTCCTCCACTCGACCAATCTTATGAAGCAGACAAGGTCCAACTCTGAATTGCTGAGTGCTATCTTGATTTATCATGCAACTGTTTATAGTCAACCGACTGACTTTGTCTTGCTTGTTGTCTTCTAGGCCCTGACTGAGATGTACTCGATGCCCAACGGGGAGCAGGAGCAGGACCCAGAGGGAGAGGCGAGCGGAGGCAAAAGCAGCGAGTGGCATTCTGACGGTGAAGGGGACGAGGAGAGCGACGATCCGAGTGATGAAGAGGAGGCCGACTCACCTCCCCGCAGGGAAAGGCGATCCAAGCTCTCTCACGATCCCGCAAGCGCCCGCGACAAGGTAACTGTTCCGACTGGGCAGTCGTTAAAGCGTCCTAGGACATCTTCTCCAGCGCTGACTGAAAAGGCTCCGAAACAATCCAAAGTCGTACTGCAGAAGACTCGAAAGTCGCTGCCCAGAATCAAAATCGACATCCCTGTCGCCTCTGCGTAAGTGACTTGTCTTCAGTTTTGCATGAAATTCTGTGTTGTTTGTTTTTCCTTGGTTTGACCAATCGAATCTTGAAACTAGTAGTGTCGCTACCTCTGGGACCTCTGCTTACAAAAACGAGGATGAGAACATGGAAGATGCGGTCACCTCCCGCCCAGGTATAATCTTTGCGATCTTGTCTTTGCTTTGTCGTTTGAACTGCGATATAACCAATCAAAGATGATCTTTTGGCGACTGATCTTTTACAGCTCCTCTCAACGTCATTGACCTCCCCGACGACGACGAGGACGAGCCACAGAGGCCCTTGGTGAGGAGAAACAGGAAAACGTCCGCTGGCAAGATGCCTCAGTCGACGCCGGTGGTGAAACCGGTAATTCAGGACGCCGGCGATGCCAATCGGACTTCTGTCTCCTTCGCCATAGCACCGTCGAGTGCTCAGCCTTCAGCGTCAGCCGCACAGACTCCCGTCGACCCACCATCCATTTTTGTTGCGCATCACGTCCCAGAGGACCAGGTGGGTGCTGCAAAAGAGGCTATACCCCAGGCGGGCATTATGATGGAGAAGATGAAGATGGTGTGGGAAGCCAGCCACGCTGCTTGTGATGCCAGCTCCGCTCTCCAGAGCAACGTCCAGGTTAGCAGATCATCGACTGACTCTTCTGGCTTGTTCTGTTAGGATATGGTACCTGAAAACTTTCTTTCAAAGAATCTTTGCATCTGTCTGCGCCTTGCATCTGTACACCCATTGGGTGTTTTGATTTGTCACTGAACAGACTCGCACTTTGAGCTGATAATGTTGTTGTCGATTGAATCTTTCGACCAGTGGGGGCACGCTGAGTGCACCCACTGGGTGTAGTCCCCGAGACCATAATTGACTGCGGGCAGTCGACTGTGGTCTGAGCATTGAAATTTCTTCACTCGGCCTGGACGGACCATGACGAGTGGAACCTGAACCAGTGGGGGCACGCTGAGTGCACCCACTGGGTGTAGTCCCCGAGACCGTGGTCAACTTCGGGCAGTCGACTATGGTCTGAGAGCAACCTTCTTTTTTTACACTCAACTTGGACAGACCGTGTCGAGTGAAAATTGAACCGGTGGGGGCACGCTGACTGCACCCACTGGGTGTAGTCCCCGAGACTACTGTTGGATGTTTGATTCGGCGGTAGTCTTAGAGCTTGTTGAATTTCGATCCTTCCACCCGCTGACTGACTATCCTTTGATTGCAGAAATCTTGTGACCTTGGAGCTCGTTTCGCTGACATAGAGCAGAAGCAGATTCAGCTGAATCTCGATCTCGAGCTGGCCAAGGACTTGCAGAAGGCCCAGGATGAAGCTGCTGGTAAAAGGAATTCGTTCGACTGTTTTGTTTTTGATCCAAGTGGCATTCGTTTATTTTCTCTAAGCTTATCGTCGTTTCTTTCAGAAAAAATGAACCAAGCTCTGGCAAAGAACGATCTGGACCTTGCAGCTGCGCAGAAAACAGCTGACGAGAAAACTGCACTCGCCGACCAGAAGCTGGCTTCAGTCGGCAAACTGGAGGAAGAGAATACCAAGCTGAAGACTGCTTTGAATGAAGCCAACAGGGAGGTGACTCGTCTGACGAAGGACAAGGTATCCTTGAACGACAAGTTTGAAGAAACCACCCGCAAGAGGAATGACTTGGAAAATTATCTGGGAGATCTTGCCAAGAAGTTGTTCGTCATGCTTGAAGGTATTTTCTTTCTTCTGACTGACTTGTTGCTGTCGACTCGATGTACAATCATTGACTTGTCTTCGAATTGTGCATGCAGAATTTTGTCAGAACTTTGAAGAAGAGACTGGGCGTGTTGAGACAAGCTTGGACACCATCAACTCTCCGGTGAAGGATGAAGCTGCCATGAACGTGCTCCGACTAGAATCCCGCGTCGCTGGTGTCATCGACTATCTTGCTCGCTTGAAGGTTGTGGTGTCAAGGATCGACACAACACTCTGGCCAAGGGCAACTCTTCCGAATGACCTTGAGTCTTTGATGACTCGACTTAACGAGATCCCCAGCCGTGTGCAAGATTGGAAGAAGTCTTCTGTGCGGTGCGGCGCTGACGTGGCTCTGTCCCTGGTACGCGTCCACTGCAAGGAGGTGCGAGAAGACAAGCTAGCAGCAATCAAGGTTGCCAACACCAAAAGGCACGACTTCAATCCTTCATGGAGACCTTCATCGCTGCTGCCACTCGGATTGCTGACGGAATTGACCTGGACGAGTTTGTTGATCCTGCTAGCCCACCTCCTGCGGAATGAACAAACTTTATGCCTCACTTTAAATTTGCCTCGGAATGCCGAGTGATTTTGTAATCGTTAAACTACTTCGGGTTTGAAGCCCGAGTACTTCGATCCGTGGTCCGGAACTTTAGGACTTATCCGAACTTGTTTTATCTCTGAATATGCTCGTGTTTGCCGTCGAGTGAATCTTGTTCTTCATTTGGAACAATCTTTATGCTTGAAATGCAGCTTTGAGGAGGAGGCAGTCAACATGCACCTCATCGCCCTTACGGATGGGGATGGAGCGCACGTTGTACTTGTGGCGCAGCTCCGAAGGAGAAGGTTGCGGTCGACCTGCACCTCGTCGTCCTTGCGGATAGGGATGAAGCGCACGTTGTACTTGTGGCGCAGCTCCGAAGGAGAAGGTTGCAGTCGACCTGCACCTCGTCGTCCTTGCGGATAGGGATGGAGCGCATGTTGTACTTGTGGCCCAGCTCCGAAGGAGAAGGTTGCAGTTGATCTGCACCTCGTCGTCCTTGCGGATAGGGATGGGCTTCAATCTTAGGCGAGTACTGTACTGCAGCTAAGCCCCCGAGTGGGAGGGTTGCTCACCACTCGGTAGGATTTTTCAAACTTAGGCGAGTACTGGACTGCAGCTAAGCCCCCGAGTGGGAGGGTTGCTCACCACTCGGTAGGATTTTTCAAACTTAGGCGAGTAATGGACTGCAGCTAAGCCCCCGAGTGGGAGGGTTGCTCACCACTCGGTAGGACTTTTCAAACTTAGGCGAGTACTGGACTGCAGCTAAGGCCCCGAGTGGGAGGGTTGCTCACCACTCGGTAGGATTTTTCAAACTTAGGCGAGTACTGGACTGCAGCTAAGCCCCCGAGTGGGAGGGTTGCTCACCACTCGGTAGGATTTTTCAAACTTAGGCGAGTACTAGACTGCAGCTAAGCCCCCGAGTGAGAGGGTTGCTCATCACTCGGTAGGATTTTTCAAACTTAGGCGAAACGGATTCGTGGCTAAGCCCCCGAGTGAGAGGCTTGCTCATCACTCGGTAGGATTTTTCAAACTTAGGCAAAACGGATTCGCGGCTAATTCACCCACTCGGGGATTTGAGACGCAAACATAAGCAACAACATTCGTTTAAGAAGACTGTAAAGCTCTTGTCTTTGATAAACAAACTACAAAGGTATTTCTCATTACATCTCATCAGAATGAGCACTTAAGTATAAAAGGGGCGGAGCAGCTCCGCATTCCAAGCCCGTGGCTCGTCTTTCTGATGCTCGACATTGTAAAGATGGTATGCCCCATTGTGGAGAACTCTGGTGACGATGAAGGGACCTTCCCAAGCAGGGGCGAGCTTGTGTGGTTTCTGCTGATCCACTCGAAGAACCAAGTCTCCCTCTTGAAAGGCTCGACCTCTCATGTTTCTGGCGTGGAATTGATGCAAGTCTTGTTGATAAATGGTCGGCCGGATTAAGGCCATCTCTCTTTCCTCTTCTAGGAGATCAACCGCGTCCTGCCGGGCCTGTTCTGCTTCATCTTTAGAGAAAAGCTCGACTCAGGGGGCATTGTGAAGCAAGTCACTCGGTAGAACAGCTACAGCTCCATAGACCAAGAAGAATGGAGTTCGGCCAGTCGACCGATTGGGAGTTGTCCTCAATCCCCAAAGAACTGATGGAAGTTCATCGACCCAGGCGCCTGCTGCGTGCTTGAGATCACGCATCAGTCAGGGTTTCAGTCCTTTGAGAATCAAGCCATTTGCTCTTTCCGCTTGTCCATTCGACTAGGGGTGGGCGACTGAAGCGTAGTCGACTCGTGTGCCTTGGGAAGCACAGAAGGCTCTGAACTCATCAGAATCAAAGTTCGACCCGTTTTCAGTGATGATGTTGCGCGGAACTCCATATCTGAATGTCAATTCTCTGATGAAGCTAACGGCAGTACTGGCTTCAAGATTCTTGATAGGCTTGGCTTCAATCCATTTGGTAAACTTGTCGACTGCTACAAGCACATGAGTGAAGCCGCTCCTACCAGTCCTCAGGGGTCCAACCATATCCAATCCCCAAACAGCAAAGGGCCAGACGAGTGGAATGGTCTTCAGGGCTGACGGAGGCTTGTGGGACATATTGGAGTAAAACTGGCAGCCTTCACATTTGTCGACTATATCTTTCGCCAATTCATTTGCTCGTGGCCAATAAAATCCAGCTCGGTATGCTTTGGCCACAATGGTCCGAGAGGACGCATGGTGGCCACAGGTCCCCGAGTGGATGTCGTTGAGGATCACTCGACCTTCTTCTGGTGTTATGCATTTCTGGCTGACTCTGGTCACACTTTCTCTGAACAGCTGTCCTCTTATCACAGTAAAGGCTTTGGATCGACGAACAATCTGTTGAGCCTCCTCTTCATCCTCTGGGAGTTCCTTCCTAAGGATATACGCAATGTATGGCACTGTCCAGTCGGGAGTGATGACCAAAACCTCCATGATCAGGTCGACCACGGCTGGGACTTCGACTTCAGTCGGATCTGTGGCACTCTTAGGCTGCGGGGGCTCTTCAGTGAAAGGATCTTCTTGAACTGAAGGTGTATGAATGTGTTCCAAAAACACATTGCCGGGAATGGCTTCCCTTTTGGAACCTATCTTTGCCAAATCATCGGCTGCTTGATTTTTCAGTCGGGGTATATGATGGAGCTCTAACCCCTCAAACTTCTTTTCCAATTTCCTCACTGTATTGCAATAACCAGTCATAGCTGGGCTTATGACATCCCACTCCTTCATCACTTGATTGACTACCAAATCTGAGTCGCCGTAGACCATGAGGCGACGGACGCCGAGTGAGATGGCCATACGTAACCCATATAAGAGTGCTTCATATTCTGCTTCGTTATTGGAGGAATCAAAGTGAATCTGGAGAACATATCTGAGCTTGTCTCCTCGGGGGGACACCAGTACCACCCCAGCACCGGAACCATTCAGCATCTTGGAGCCATCAAAGAACATGGTCCAGTGCTCCGAGTGGACTTGAGTCGGCAGTTGCTGTTCGATCCACTCGGCGAGGAAATCTGCTATTGCTTGGTACTTGATAGCTTTCTTTGCCTCAAACATGATATCTAGGGGAAGGAGTTCAATCGCCCACTTTGCCACTCGACCAGTTGCATCTCTATTGTTCAGAATCTCTGATAATGGAGCATCGCTGACGACTGTAATGGAGTGGTCAGAGAAGTAGTGAGCAACCTTCTTCGTGGTCATATAAATCCCATAAACAAGCTTCTGATAATGTGGATATCTTTGCTTTGATGGAGTCGGAACTTCAGAAACATAATATACTGGGCGCTGAACCTTATAGGCTTTTCCTTCTTCTTCCCGCTCGACCGTAAGTACCGTACTGACAACTTGTCCAGTGGCTGCAATGTAAAGCAGTAAAGGCTCTTTGCTGATTGGGGCAGCAAGCACCGGCTGGGTGGAAAGCAGGGCTTTGAGCTCTACAAACGCTGCATCAGCTTCAGGAGTCTACTCAAACTTATCAGACTTTTTCATCAGTCGGTAAAGAGGCAATGCCTTTTCACCGAGGCGAGAAATGAATCGACTTAAGGCGGCCAAACAACCAGTAAGCTTCTGGACATCGTGCACACGCACAGGGCGTTTCATCCGGAGTATGGCACCAACTTTTTCTGGGTTAGCGTCGATCCCTCGTTCGGAAACGAGGAAACCGAGTAATTTTCCACCCAGAACTCCAAATGTGCACTTTGATGGATTAAGCTTGATATCATACCTTCTGAGGTTGGCAAAAGTTTCAGCAAGGTCAGCCAATAGGTCGGAACCTTTACGTGACTTAACCACAATGTCATCCATGTATACTTCCACATTCTGACTGATTTGAGTGAGTAAACACTTCTGAATCATCCTCATGAATGTGGCTCCAGCGTTCTTCATGCCGAATGGCATGGTGAAATAACAGAAGCACCCGAATGGAGTGATGAAAGCTGTTTTTATCTCATCGGGTCCATACAGTCGGATCTGATGATACCCGGAATAGGCGTCCAAAAAGGACAAGCGCTCGCACCCCACAGTCGAGTCGATTATTTGGTCGATGCGGGGGAGAGGAAAGTGATCTTTCGGGCAGGCCCTATTCATATGCTTGAAGTCGATGCACATGCGAAGTGAGTCGTCCTTTTTGGGGACCATGACAACATTGTCTAGCCACTCGGAGTGGTAAATCTCTCGGATAAACTCAGCTGCTAGGAACCGAGCCACTTCTTCACCAATTGCTTTTCTCTTCTGTACGGCGGACCGTCGAAGATGTTCTTTGACTGGTTTCACTTTTGGGCCGACTCGCAAACGGTGCTCAGCCAGCCCCCTGGGAACACCCGGCATGTCAGAAGGTTTCCATGCAAAGATGTCCCAGTTCTCACGGAGGAACTGGATGAGCCCTTCTTCCTATTTGGAGTCGAGTGTTGTCGAAATGTGAGTCGGAGCAGCATTTGGATCGGTCGGGTGAATATGAATCGGCTTCGTTTCACCAGACGACTGAAATGTAGAATCTGTGGCAGGTTTCTTAGCTCGCAACAAATCACTCGGATCTGCATTTTTTTGATACTCCTGCAATTCCACTACTGCCATTTGTGCATCCGCGATCTTTGAGCCCTTCTGGAAGCACTCTTCTGCCTTCTTCCGATTGCCAGTGATAGTGATCACTCCTTTAGGACCAGGCATCTTCAATTTGAGGTACACATAACATGGTCGAGCCATAAAACGTGCATAAGCCGGCCTGCCCAGAATAGCGTGATAAGCACTCAAGAAATCCACGACTTCAAACGTCAACTTTTCTTTGCGGTAATTCTTGGAATCACAAAAAACCAAATCGAGGGCGATATGGCCGTGTGACTCAGCATTCTTGCCAGGAATAACCCCATGGAAACTCATATTGCTTTCACTGAGTCTGGACATCGGAATGCCCATTCCCTTCAAGGTCTCCGCATACAGTATATTCAAGCCACTGCCACCATCCATCAGAACCTTAGTCAACCGAGTGCCTTCGACAACTGGGTCGACCAACAACGTTTGTCTCCCAGGAGTGGCTATGTGCGCTGGGTGATCAGACTGGTCGAATGTAATAGCAGTCTGAGACCACTTCAAATAACTGGGTGTCGCCGGAGCGACCATGTTCACTTCTCTATTGATGAGTTTCAGTCGACTTTTGCTCTCAACATCAGCAAAAATCATCAGAGTGGAATTGACGTGGGGGTAACCATCATCATCTTCCTCTTTATCCTCAACTTTGTCCGACTCTTTTTCCTTCTCTTTGGGCTGTTTCTCTCGGAACTGCTGGATTAGGAGCCGACACTGTCAAGTGGTATGTTTTGGGTAAATGAGATTACCCTCTTCATCTTTTTTGTTGTGAATGTGGCATGGTAAATCCAACACATCATTTCCATCTTGATCTTTTACTTTCTTGGGATTCCATGGCCCTTTGGGCTTCCCCTTGAACTTTCCTTGGGTCACGGCTAAGGCTTCTCCAGGAGCAGCTGGCTCGGCTTTGCGCTTCTGCTTCCGACTGGAGTTCCCTCCTCCGGTTTCGTGGGCGACTGTTTTGTTCTTGCCACTCCAGAGCCGATCCTCCTCTTCACCATTAGCATACTTGGTGGCAATTTCCATCATTCGACTTAGAGACATATCTCCGGTCCGACCGAACTTCAGATTCAATTCTCGATACTTGACACCTTCCTTGAAGGCACAAACTGCTTGGTGATCTGACACATTCTCCACTGTGTGGTGCAACGTGATCCATCTCTGGATATAATCCCTCAATGTTTCATTCGGCTTCTGCACACAAGATTGCAGCTCTGTTAGCCCTGCTGGCCGTTTGCATGTACCTTCAAATGTTCTAACAAACACTCGGGCAAGCTCTTACCAACTATAAATACTGCCAGGTGCTAACTGATTCAACCACACTCTGGCCGAGCCCTCCAACATCAGAGGAAGGTGCTTCATGGCCACTTCATCATTGCCACCACCAATCTGCACAACCACTCGGTAGTCCTCAAGCCAAGTGTCAGGCTTGGACTCACCAGTGAATTTGTTGACTCCAGTCGCCAACGTGAAGTTGGGAGGAATCACTGCTGCTTTGATGGCTCTGCTGAAACACTCGGGACCTGAAACATGCACTCTGTTGCCGGTCGGATAATCTCTATCGTGGCCATCTCTGTGTGCCCTGTTCCTGTCAACCAGACCTTGAACGAGAATAGATCTCGCGTCAAAGCCCGGCTCCCGGGGGTCGACTGGAATCCTTCGCCCACCATTGTGAGGGCGTCTGTCATCATGTATCCGAGGCGCGTATGACCCACTCCTTGGGGAAGGCGTGGGCACTCGACGACGATCATCGCGGTCCAGTCGGTGATCATACTGCTCACGGTTTCTGTACTGATCATGTCGATCTCCACATCCCTCACGCCTTGGAGGCGATCTTGGGCTGTGAGCCGACTGAACTGTGTCTGCCCTTACAGATCTACTATGAATCCTATTTCGAGACTGTGACACTTCTGTGTTCTGCTCCCCCGCCGCCCGGAGCAAAGCCCGGATCTGCATCAAACCTCTACCAGCTTCCGACTAGGACGGCTGAACCGACTCTGCTATTCGGGCCGCAGCTGTGAGATTCTGGATCGGAGTTTGATATACCTGGGTTGGAGGCGGAAAAAGTTGTCGTCGACTGGACTCAGGAACCCGCTGCCGAGCACGCTTGTCGAGTGCGTGCTGGAGGTTCTTCAGTCGAGTGCGCTCAGCCAAGTTGGCCAAGCGCACTTCCTCCAAGGCCCGGGCCTCGGAGGTTTCTCCAACGATAGGAATGTGAAGTGCATCCATGTTACGGCGGCGAAGCTCTTTCCTCTGCTGCGAAGAGAGCGGCTCGGGGCGGTACTCCTCATGGACACGCGACGGGTCGCCTCCGCCATCACCACCGTCGTCGTGGGGGAAGCCAGGTGGACTGCATGGTCCGCTGACCATCAAGACTTCCGCCGCAGGGTCACTGCTGTCGCACTCGGATGCAGTCTCGTCGGAGCCAGTCGAATAGGCCGTAGAGAGTTTCGTCGGGCTCGATTGCCGCGACTTGTGGTGTGGCCGACTGGTGAGCCACCGCGTGCCTCACCCACCGCTGGAGCCGCGACCGACCAGAACGCCTACGCCGGCGAGCAGCAGGGGATGAAGACGCCACGGAAGCCGACCGATACTGGGTCGACGGCTGCCACAGAAGGACGCCGCGGACGCACGCGCGGAAGTGCGTTGCCCCACGAATGGGGAGCGCCTCGACGTCGAGTGGAGCCTCTTGAAGCCAAGCGGAGTCGTCGGTGATGAACACGAGCGCGTCGAGATGGATCTCGCGGCCTTCGGCCAATCCTCCGCCTGAAACCATGCTGATGGGGATCGGAAAAATTGCAACTTCTCCAACAAGTCGCTAAGATCCTAGCTATGGGGGTAGGTATGTAGAGGCAAGATCCTAGCTATGGAGAAGTAACAACCCTACGTCTCGGTGCCCGGAGGCGGTCGACTGGATTATATGTGTGTGTTACAGGGGGTGCGAACCCTTGTGCATGTGGAGGGGTGGCTTTATATAGAGTGCGCCAGGACCCCAGCCAGCCCACGTTACAAGGAATTTAAGGTACATCAAGAGGGGGGCGTTACTGGTAACGCTAGTAATAAAGAGACATAATGACCATTAAAGCTACGAAGTTATGACCGACCGTTGCACTACGGAGTGGCTTTAGATCTTCTGGCGGTCGAGTGACAGTCTCCATGGTCGAGTGACTTCAAGTCTTCCGAGTGGAACGCTTCATGGTCGAGTGGATGATAATTCTTCTTCGAATGCTTTTGGTTTTAGGGTGATGTTCTTGGGGAGGGTATCTTGGACAAGCCTATGACCCTACCCTAGGTACATAGCTTCATCACTCCCTTCCTTTCCTTGTTGGACTAGGAGAAGGGGGGAAGGAGGAGAGAGAGGGGAAGGAAAGGGGGGCGCCGCCCCCCCTCCTTGTCCTATTCGGACTAGAGGGGGAGGGGGCGCGCGGCCTGCCCTGGCCGCCCCTCCTCTTCTCCACTAAGGCCCACTATGGCCCATTAAACCCCCGGGGGGTTCCGGTAACCCCTCCGGTACTCCGGTAAAATCCCGATTTCACCCGGAACACTTCCGATATCCAAATATAGGCTTCCAATATATCAATCTTCATATCTCTACCATTTCGAGAATCCTCGTCATGTCCGTGATCACATCCGGGACTCCGAACAACCTTCGGTACATCAAAACTCATAAACTCATAATATAACCGTCATCGAAACTTTAAGCGTGCGGACCCTACGGGTTCGAGAACTATGTAGACATGACCGAGACACGTCTCCGGTCAATAACCAATAGCGGAACCTGGATGCTCATATTGGCTCCCACATATTCTATGAAGATCTTTATTGGTCAAACCGCATAACAACATACGTTGTTCCCTTTGTCATCGGTATGTTACTTGCCCGAGATTCGATCGTCGGTATCTCAATACCTAGTTCAATCTCATTACCGGCAAGTCTCTTTACTCGTTCCGTAATACATCATCCCGCAACTAACTCATTAGTTGCAATGCTTGCAAGGCTTAAGTGATGTGCATTACCGAGTGGGCGCAGAGATACCTCTCCGACAATCGGAGTGACAAATCCTAATCTCGAAATACGCAAACCCAACAAGTACCTTTGGAGACACCTGTAGAGCACCTTTATAATCACCCAGTTCCGTTGTGACGTTTGGTAGCACAAAAAGTGTTCCTCCGGTAAATGGGAGTTGCATAATCTCATAGTCATAGGAACATGTATAAGTCATGAAGAAAGCAATAGCAATATACTAAACGATCGAGTGCTAAGCTAACGGAATGGGTCAAGTCAATCAGATCATTCTTCTAATGATGTGATCCCGTTAATCAAATGACAACTCATGTCAATGGCTAGGAAACATAACCATCTTTGATCAACGAGCTAGTCAAGTAGAGGCATACTAGTGACACTTTGTTTGTCTATGTATTCACACATGTATCATGTTTCCGGTTAATACAATTCTAGCATGAATAATAAACATTTATCATGATATAAGGAAATAAATAATAACTTTATTATTGCCTCTAGGGCATATTTCTTTCAGTCTCCCACTTGCACTAGAGTCAATAATCTAGATTACACAGTAATGATTCTAACACCCATGGAGCCTTGGTGCTGATCATGTTTTGCTCGTGGAAGAGGCTTAGTCAACGGGTCTGCAACATTCAGATCCGTATGTATCTTGCAAATTTCTATGTCTCCCACATGGACTAAATCCTGGATGGAATTGAAGCGTCTCTTGATGTGCTTGGTTCTCTTGTGAAATCTGGATTCCTTCGCCAAGGCAATTGCACCAGTATTGTCACAAAAGATTTTCATTGGACCCGATGCACTAGGTATGACACCTAGATCGGATATGAACTCCTTCATCCAGACTCCTTCATTTGCTGCTTCCGAAGCAGCTATATACTCCGCTTCACACGTAGATCCCGCCACAACGCTTTGTTTAGAACTGCACCAACTGACAACTCCACCGTTCAATGTAAACACGTATCCGGTTTGCGATTTAGAATCGTCCGGATCAGTGTCAAAGCTTGCATCGACGTAACCATTTACGACTAGCTCTTTGTCACCTCCATAAATGAGAAACATATCCTTAGTCCTTTTCAGGTATTTCAGGATGTTCTTGACCGCTGTCCAGTGATCCACTCCTGGATTACTTAGGTACCTCCCTGCCAAACTTATAGCAAGGCACACATCAGGTCCGGTACACAGCATTGCGTACATGATAGAGCCCATGGCTGAAGCATAGGGAACATATTTCATCTTCTCTCTATCTTCTGCAGTGGTCGGGCATTGAGTCTTACTCAACTTCACACCTTGTAACACAGGCAAGAACCCTTTCTGTGCTTGATCCATTTTGAACTTCTTCAAAACTTTGTCAAGGTATGTGCTTCGTGAAAGTCCAATTAAGCGTCTTGATCTATCTCTATAAATCTTGATGCCCAATATATAAGCAGCTTCACCGAGGTCTTTCATTGAAAAACTCTTATTCAAGTATCCCTTTATGCTATCCAGAAATTCTATATCATTTCCAATCAACAATATGTCATCCACATATAATATCAGAAATGCTACAGAGCTCCCACTCACTTTCTTGTAAATACAGGCTTCTCCAAAAGTCTGTATAAAACCAAATGCTTTGATCACACTATCAAAACGTTTATTCCAACTCCGAGAGGCTTGCACCAGTCCACAAATGGATCGCTGGAGCTTGCACACTTTGTTAGTTCCCTTTGGATCGACAAAACCTTCCGGCTGCATCATATACAACTCTTCTTCTAGAAATCCATTCAGGAATGCAGTTTTGACATCCATTTGCCAAATTTCATAATCATAGAATGCGGCAATTGCTAACATGATTCGGACAGACTTAAGCATCGCTACGGGTGAGAAGGTCTCATCGTAGTCAATCCCTTGAACTAGTCGAAAACCTTTCGCAACAAGTCGAGCTTTATAGACAGTAACATTACCGTCAGCGTCAGTCTTCTTCTTGAAGATCCATTTATTCTCAATGGCTTGCCGAACATCGGGCAAGTCAACCAAAGTCCACACTTTGTTCTCATACATGGATCCCATCTCAGATTTCACGGCCTCAAGCCATTTTGCGGAATCTGGGCTCACCATCGCTTCTTCATAGTTCGTAGGTTTGTCATGGTCAAGTAACATAACCTCCAGAACAGGATTACCGTACCACTCTGGTCCGGATCTTACTCTGGTTGACCTATGAGGTTCAGTAACAACTTGATCTGAAGTTTCATGATCATCATCATTAACTTCCTCACTAATTGGTGTAGGCGTCACAGGAACCGGTTTCTGTGATGAACTACTTTCCAATAAGGGAGCAGGTATAGTTACCTCATCAAGTTCTACTTTCCTCCCACTCACTTCTTTCGAGAGAAACTCCTTCTCTAGAAAGGATCCATTCTTAGCAACGAATGTCTTGCCTTCGGATCTGTGATAGAAGGTGTACCCAACAGTCTCCTTTGGGTATCCTATGAAGACACATTTCTCCGATTTGGGTTCGAGCTTATCAGGTTGAAGCTTTTTCACATAAGCATCGCAGCCCCAAACTTTAAGAAACGACAACGTTGGTTTCTTGCCAAACCACAGTTCATAAGGCATCGTCTCAACGGATTTTGATGGTGTCCTATTTAATGTGAGTGCAGCCGTCTCTAAAGCATAACCCAAAAACGATAGCGGTAAGTCAGTAAGAGACATCATAGATCGCACCATATCTAGTAAAGTACGATTACGACGTACGGACACACCATTACGCTGTGGTGTTCCGGGTGGCGTGAGTTGCGAAACTGTTCCGCATTGTTTCAAATGTAGACCAAACTCGTAACTCAAATATTCTCCTCCACGATCAGATCGTAGAAACTTTATTTTCTTGTTACGATGATTTTCAACTTCACTCTGAAATTCTTTGAACTTTTCAAATGTTCCAGACTTATGTTTCATTAAGTAGATATACCCATATCTGCTTATATCATCTGTGAAGGTGAGAACCTAACGATACCCGCCGCGAGCCTCAATATTCATTGGTCCACATACATCAGTATGTATGATCTCCAATAAATCAGTTGCTCGCTCCATAGTTCTGGAGAACTGAGTTTTAGTCATCTTGCCCATGAGGCATGGTTCGCAAGTACCAAGTGATTCATAATCAAGTGATTCCAAAAGTCCATCAGTATGGAGTTTCTTCATGCGCTTTACACCAATATGACCCAAACGGCATTGCCACAAATAAGTTGCACTATCATTATCAACTCTGAATCTTTTGGCTTCAACATTATGAATATGTGTATCACTACTATCGAGATTCATAAAAAATAGACCACTCTTCAAGGGTGCATGACCATAAAAGATATTACTCATATAAATAGAGCAACCATTATTCTGTGATTTAAATGAATAACCGTCTCGCATCAAACAAGATCCAGATATAATGTTCATGCTCAACGCTGGCACGAAATAACAATTATTTTGGTCTAATACTAATCCCGAAGGTAGATGTAGAGGTAGCGTGCCGATGGCAATCACATTGACTTTGGAACCGTTTCCCACGCGCATCGTCACCTCGTCCTTGGCCAGTGTTCGCTTAATCCGTAGTCCCTGTTTTGAGTTGCAAATATTAGCAACAGAACCAGTATCAAATACCCAGGTGCTACTACGAGCTCTGGTAAGGTACACATCAATAACATGTTTATCACATATACCTTTGTTCACCTTGCCATCCTTCTTATCCGCCAAATACTTGGGGCAGTTCCGCTTCCAGTGACCAGTCTGCTTGCAGAAGAAGCACTCAGTCTCAGGCTTAGGTCCAGACTTGGGTTTCTTCTCTTGAGCAGCAACTTGCTTGCTGTTCTTCTTGAATATCCCCTTCTTCTTCTTCCCTTTGCCTTTTTTCTTAAAACTGGTGGTCTTATTAACCATCAACACTTGATGCTCCTTCTTGATTTCTACCTCCGCAGCTTTTAGCATTGCGAAGAGCTCGGGAATCGTCTTATCCATCCCTTGCATGTTATAGTTCATCACGAAGCTCTTGTAGCTTGGTGGCCGTGATTGAAGAATTTTGTCAATGACGCTATCATCCGGAAGATTAACTCCCAGTTGAATCAAGTGATTGTTATACCCAGACATTCTGAGTATATGCTCACTGACAGAACTATTCTCCTCCATCTTGCAGCTGTAGAACTTATTGGAGACTTCATATCTCTCAATCCGGGCATTTGCTTGAAATATTAACTTCAACTCCTGGAACATCTCATATGCTCCATGATGTTCAAAACGTCGTTGAAGTCCCGGTTCTAAGACGTAAAGCATGGCACACTGAACTATCGAGTAGTCATCAGCTTTGCTCTGCCAGACGTTCATAACATCTGTTGTTGCTCCTGCAGCAGGTTTCGCACCTAGCGGTGCTTCCAAGACGTAATTCTTATATGCAGCAATGAGGATAATCCTCAAGTTACGGACCCAGTCCGTGTAATTGCTACCATCATCTTTCAACTATGCTTTCTCAAGGAACACATTAAAATTCAATGGAACAACAACACGGGCCATCTATCTACAATCAACATAGACAAGCAAGATACTATCAGGTACTAAGTTCATGATAAATTTAAGTTCAATTAATCATATTACTTAAGAACTCCCACTTAGATAGACATCCCTCTAATCCTCTAACTGATCACGTGATCCATATCAACTAAACCATAACCGATCGTCACGTGAAATGGAGTAGTTTTCAATGGTGAACATCACTATGTTGATCATATCTACTATATGATTCACGCTCGACCTTTCGGTCTCAGTGTTCCGAGGCCATATCTGCATATGCTAGGCTCGTCAAGTTTAACCTGAGTATTCTGCGTGTGCAAAACTGGCTTGCACCAGTTGTAGATGGACGTAGAGCTTATCACACCCGATCATCACGTGGTGTCTGGGCACGATGAACTTTGGCAACGGTGCATACTCAGGGAGAATACTTTTATCTTGAAATTTAGTGAGAGATCATCTTATAATGCTACTGTCAATCAAAGCAAGATAAGATGCATAAAAGATAAACATCACATGCAATCAATATAAGTGATATGATATGGCCATCATCATCTTGTGCTTGTGATCTCCATCTCTGAAGCACCGTCATGATCACCATCGTCACCGGCGCGACACCTTGATCACCATCGTAGCATCATTGTCGTCTCGCCAATCTTATGCTTCTACGACTATCGCTACCGCTTAGTGATAAAGTAAAGCATTACAGGGCGATTGCATTGCATACAATAAAGCGACAACCATATGGCTCCTGCCAGTTGTAGATAACTCGGTTACAAAACATGATCATCTCATACAATAAAATTTAGCATCATGTCTTGACCATATCACATCACAACATGCCCTGCAAAAACAAGTTAGACGTCCTCTACTTTGTTGTTGCAAATTTTACGTGGCTGCTACGGGCTTAGCAAGAACCGTTCTTACCTACGCATCAAAACCACAATGATAGTTTGTCAAGTTGGTGCTGTTTTAACCTTCTCAAGGACTGGGCGTAGCCACACTCGGTTCAACTAAAGTTGGAGAAACTGACACCCGCCAGCCACCTGTGTGCAAAGCACGTCGGTAGAACCAGTCTCGCGTAAGCGTACGCGTAATGTCGGTCCGGGCCGCTTCATCCAACAATACCGCCGAACCAAAGTATGACATGCTGTTAAGCAGTATGACTTATATCGCCCACAACTCACTTGTGTTCTACTCGTGCATATGACATCTACGCATAAAACCTGGCTCGGATACCACTGTTGGGGAACGTAGTAATTTCAAAAAAATTCCTACGCACACGCAAGATCATGGTGATGTATAGCAACGAGAGGGGAGAGTGTTGTCCACGTACCCTCATAGACCGAAAGTGGAAGCGTTAGCACAACGCGGTTGATGTAGTCATACGTCTTCACGATCCGACCGATCAAGTACCGAACGCACGGCACCTCCGAGTTCAGCACACGTTCAGCCCGATGACGTCCCTCGAACTCCGATCCAGGCGAGTGTTGAGGGAGAGTTTCGTCAGCACGACGGCGTGGTGACGATGATGATGTTCTACCGACGCAGGGCTTCGCCTAAGCACCGCTACAGTATTATCGAGGTGGACTATGGTGGAGGGGGCACCGCACACGGCTAAAAGATCAATGATCAATTCTTGTGTCTATGGGGTGCCCCCCTGCCCCTGTATATAAAGGAGCAAGGGGGGAGAGGCGGCCGGCCAGGAGGGGCGCGCCAGGAGGAGTCCTACTCCCACCGGGAGTAGGACTCCCTCTCTTTCCTTGTTGGACTAGGAGAGGGGGGGAAGGAGGAGAGAGAGGGGAAGGAAAGGGGGGCGCCGCCCCCCCTCTCCTTGTCCTATTCGGACTAGAGGGGGAGGGGGTGCGCAGCCTGCCCTGGCCGCCCCTCCTCTTCTCCACTAAGGCCCACTATGGCCCATTAAACCACCGGGGGGTTCCGGTAACCCCTCCGGTACTCCGGTAAAATCCCGATTTCACCCGGAACACTTCCGATATCCAAATATAGGCTTCCAATATATCAATCTTCATGTATCGACCATTTCGAGACTCCTCGTCATGTCCGTGATCACATCCGGGACTCCGGACAACCTTCGGTACATCAAACTCATAAACTCATAATATAACCGTCATCGAAACTTTAAGCATGCGGACCCTACGGGTTCGAGAACTATGTAGACATGACCGAAACACGTCTCCGGTCAATAACCAATAGCGGAACCTGGATGCTCATATTGGCTCCCACATATTCTACGATGATCTTTATCGGTCAAACCGCATAACAACATACGTTGTTCCCTTTGTCATCGGTATGTTACTTGCCCGAGATTCGATCGTCGGTATGTCAATACCTAGTTCAATCTCGTTACCGGCAAGTCTCTTTACTCGTTCCGTAATACATCATCCCGCAACTAACTCATTAGTTGCAATGCTTGCAAGGCTTAAGTGATGTGCATTACCGAGTGGGCGCATAGATACCTCTCCGACAATCGGAGTGACAAATCCTAATCTCGAAATACGCCAACCCAACAAGTACCTTCGGAGACACCTGTAGAGCACCTTTATAATCACCCAGTTACGTTGTGACGTTTGGTAGCACACAAAGTGTTCCTCCGGTAAACGGGAGTTGCATAATCCCGTAGTCATAGGAACATGTATAAGTCATGAAGAAAGCAATAGCAATATACTAAACGATCATGTGCTAAGCTAACATAATGGGTCAAGTCAATCACATCATTCTTCTAATGATGTGATCCCGTTAATCAAATGACAACTCATGTCAATGGCTAGGAAACATGACCATCTTTGATCAACGAGCTAGTCAAGTAGAGGCATACTAGTGACACTTTGTTTGTCTATGTATTCACACATGTATCATGTTTCCGGTTAATACAATTCTAGCATGAATAATAAACATTTATCATGATATAAGGAAATAAATAATAACTTTATTATTGCCTCTAGGGCATATTTCCTTCAGTCGTCAACAAAGCGCATGCCCTCCTCATGCTTGGCATGTGCCGTCTGGCTGGTTTCCCTGCAGCGGCTGTCGGCCCGGCGAGCACAGGCTCGTCGGTCGCCCGGCCTCCGCACTGCTAGTCGTCGACGTCACGGACCACGCCTATGTCGCCCGGCTTTCCCCCGCCAAGGCACGACGCCCAGACCCATTTCTCGGGGTCGCTGGACGTTGGCGTGATCGCGCCGTCCAATCCGCGTCCCTCGGCCATCATCGACCTCAACGTCACGCCTGGGTCCAGCAGCGGCGGTCGGCCGTCCGTCGAGATGCAAAGAAAGCAAGCACGGCCACCGTTCACGGGCACCATGCCGTCCCCCCGCGTCTTGTTCAACGGAATGCCAACACCAACGCCACCGGTCGACGACCCCATGTACAACCAGTTCATGGGGGATGTGATCTACGAGGGTGGGCAGGGCCATGCCTACGACCCGACGAGACCCAAAGTCAGGATGGTCGCGCCCAGTACGTTGCCGATTAAGAGGCCGACAACCGTGCTGACTACGACCATGGTGACTCGTGGCATGAAGACAATGACATCTATTGCGAAGGTGATGGTGATGAAGAAGAAGGCAATGACATTGATATTGGTGGCGAGCCATTGTTCATCGACGAGCTCACCTAAAGAGCGGAAGCACAAAAGAGGAGGAAGAGCATTCGCACGGGTTCATATACACTAGAGGAGGACAAGTTGATTTGCCAATGTTGGATGGAGATTAGCCAAGATCCGAGGACGGGCGCGCAACAAAAGCGCCTTGTTTTTTGGACGAGAGTCCACAAAACTTTCCATGAAAGGAAGATGTTTGAGCCCTACCAAATTACAAGCAACCGTGGCATCACCTCGATTCAAAAGAGGTGGTTGTTCATCCAACAAGAGTGCAACAAGTATTGCGCCGCATTTGAGAGCGTTGAACTTCGGCCTTGTATATGTTTGGCGTTAGGGACATGGTATGCTCTCCTCATCCTAGTCCTTTCTTTGCTACGGCCATGAGACTTCGGCCTTGTATATGTTTGCATGTCCAATTCTTGTTGATCATGTGGTGTAGGCATTTCAATCTTTGGAACATTCAAGGCCCGGCACAATGACAAGCCATTCACTCTTATGCATTGTTGGACGATCATCAACAATTGCCCTAAGTTTAAGGATCAATACCGTGAACTTCAAAGGAAGAGAGGCAAGAAGACGGCCAAGTTCGCCGGAGGTGGAGATGGCGATGCGTTGAAGAGGTCGAGGGGCAAGACCAACTCCAAGGTGGACGACATACGTGATGCCTCGTCCATGGCCTTGCATGAGACTTTGCATGGCATGATGTCTCAAAAGGATGTGAGGGATGAGAAGAAGCGGCAAAGCAAGGACGAGCAAATGAAGCAATACCTAGAGCTTCAAAGGAAGAAGCTTGAGATGGAGGAGGCGGCCAAGAGGAGGAAGAATGACATAGAGGAGGCGTCCCGGCAAAGGCAGCTCGACATCGAGGCCGCCAATGTCTCGGCCAGGCAGAGGCAGCTCGACATCGAGGCCACCAATGCCGCAACCAAAGCTAAGGACGTGGCCCTTGCGATCATGAGCGTGGATTTGTCCAAGATTAGCGAGAAGACGAGGAGCTGGTTCGAGGCCAGACAGAAGGAGATGTTCGACGCCGAAGGCCTGAACTAGGTCGTCCGATCGGTCGTGGCCGTTCTTTTTCGAAGCTGGCATGGGTGCCGCACGCCTGCTGGGCTGCTGGCTGTGTGCCGGCGAGAAACATTCATTTTGGAGACCGGCTGTGTTGCTGGCCGCTGGCTGTGTTGCCGGCGAGGACAACTATTCATTTTGGAGGCTGGCTGTGTTGCCGGCGATGGACGTGTAGGCCGCTGGCTCTGTTGCTGGCGTGAACTAGGGCCGCTGGCCTGAACTAGGTCTTGACATTTCAAACGTTGCTCTCTTTTTAAAATAGAGGGGGATAAGATGGGGCAAACGGATGCGGCCGCGCGCTGGGCGCACGGCCACCGCATCCCAGGACAGGCCCGGACACGACCCCATTGCCCTACCCAAATAGACAGAATCCGGACAAAACGAATGTCCGTTTGAGGTCGCGCGATGCAGTTGGCCTCAGTTGAACCTGTCAGGTCAGTTGAGTGGTCGGCAGCCAGTGGGTCACATCCAAGCTAGGTGGCGGGCGACCCAACCGGGCCTTTGGGCCGGTCTGGGTGGAGCCTACGAGACGACAGGAAACGTCGTCGGCGAGATATAAATCGGAGACCCGATCGATCCACAACATGTTGCATCATGGAACACATGCCTGATCTGACGTGCCTCCCCTCTAATCAAAAGACAGAAGATGAAGTATCTCGGGTTGACAGTTCTTTCGCAGATGTAGATGGATCGGCTGATGATCCGACACAGAGAACAGGACGAGAACAGGGAGCAGCATATTATTTGCCTGGTCGTCGGTAGTGGCAGCTCATCGTGGCAGGGTCAGGAGCCTCTCTCAAATCACGATGACAAGATGGCCATGGCCATGGGGTGGGGGATGGACATGATCACAGAGGTTTCTTTCGAACACCTCGACGTGCCGACTGGCGTGTCTACTCGATTGTTGGGGGCTGCGATCCGTATGTTGGTGACAGGGACATATATAGTCTACGTGATACGTACCCGTGTTGCCCGATAAGTACGTGGTAGATGAAATAGCGTGATCATCTCGGCGTGGATTGAAAGAACTTCTGCTGATTAATCTTACCGTAAGATAGATGTATGCATCCCACTCACGCAGAGGCCGAACGTGTCAACCCATTTTTCTGAAAAATAATAAGCTGATCTCTCTCCCGGACCATATCAGTTCAGTGGTAGGCAACCAATGGGTAACAGCATTCCAAGCCAGGCAACCTGGCCCCTGGCCTCTGGGTGCAGCCTACGATTAGCTACGAAACACCCGCAAGAAATAAATGAGGAGAAGCAAGAATGATTATCATGGAGTATGTAATTTGCATTTGGGATACTTTTCCTTTTTTTGCGGGTTACATTTTGGATACTACTACATTTATACACCCATGCATCAGCCTTCGTGCCGGCCATGTGTAGCTGCCAGATTTACAGATTGGAGTGATTAATTTGAGGTACCATGTCGCATCTTGCTCGAGGCGCTGCTACCAGATCAATCAGCCATGGTGGTCGGCGTGGTCGTCTTCTAAGATAGCAGACCAATGGGGAAGCGGAAGCGTTATGATGTATGTGTGCCGCGTATAAAAATGTAATGGCTCACTTTATTGAAAAATAATCTTTGGCATCATCAGTTGCTTCATAGCATTCAAAACATTCCGGAGCAGTCTTTCAGGTCATGCATAAAGACGATAGCCTAAGACTGCATCATTGCACTACTAAAATACTACTAGTGCATTCCCAATGAAGCCAGCATGTGTTCACTATGTTCCTGGTGCCTCTCAAACCACGATTTGGAAAGCCTTTTTGTTTCTATCATAATCATTGTTTGGAACATGGTGTTGAACTTCGGTTTGTCTTGCTTCTCTGCTTCCTATCTCACATTTAGCCTCCTCATTTTGGTGCTAAGACGCCTTTTATAACATTATTTGGTTGGGCACGAGTATACAATATTTCACAAAATAAATGCAGATGGATGTTGTAGCTCAGATAAGAAATAATGAATTTTGATTCTCTTCTTCTGGTGTGGACATATGGGTACAAATCACGTGGTTGACCACTTCTCTTCTCTCGAAAAGATCTTATGCTACTGTGTATATATTTGTTTTCTTATAGAACATTTGCATGTCTGAAAAAACTGCTTGAAGTGATTCCCAACACATATGTAAGCAATATGGTGGACTTGTGATTGTGGGTTTCGCGCGAGAGGGGGGGGGGGGGGGGGGGGGGGGGGCTTGGTTCTTGTCGCATGTTTGAGAGTGAATTAAACAGTGACCATTTGTCAACCGAGAATCATGCATCCACATGATTGACGAACTGTTGATTCCTAAAAATTGGCATCTAAAACATGTCGACTAGTAATTGCCATGAATATGAAGCAAATCACTGTCACAACAGTCAACATAATCTTTGTGAAGTAGTACAATAGGATAGCAGCATCATTGTCATGATCTGCCTTGAATATTATTTCACTACAAGAACAAATTGCCATAGATAGCCGGTGTTTGTCACTGACAATGGCTCCATTGAACTCTCGACGAGATTTCATAATAAGCTAACACTACTAGGGAAAAGCCTAGCAGCAGCGTGGGTTTTAGGCCTATCAGTAGCGCGGCCAGGTGCGCTACTGGTACGGCGCTACAGCTAAAGGTTAGCAGTAGCGTTGGTTAACCTACGCTACTGCTACACCGACTTAGTAGTAGCGCTTTCTCAGAGCGGCGCTACTGGTAATTACTAGTAGCGTTACTCCCAGCCCGCGCTACTACTATTATACCGTATTTTATTTCTTTTTTATTTCATGTTGTATAGCCTGCGCTACTACTATTATTCCATATTTTATTTCTTTTTTATTTCATGTTGTATTCATACACCTCTATAAAAGTTTTAATACAGCAGCAATTTAGAGATTGTTTTTACATCATAATGAGTTGTTACATCATTGGGTGAAAGAACCGTGGACTAGTTTCAAGTGGATGGACATCCACTTGAAACTAATCCGCGGTTCTTTCACGCAATGATATAATAAATATCATCATCATCATCATCATCATCATCATCATCATCATATCATTAACAACTTATCATCATAATACATCATTGTCATATAACACCTCCTCATGATCATCATTTTCATCGATGAGACATCACATAGCAAGTTGGTCACTAGTCATAATCACAACTACTCCTCATCATCAACGCTAACACATTGTACCTCATAATAAACATATTGTACCTCATAGGACCTACTACATTCTCTTAGGACCTACTATATTCTCTAAGGTAAAATAGCAAAAAACAAGATAGCCCCTGGCTCTCCATTATGGAGAATGCAGATTATCCTGTCTCCAATTCTTGCCTTTCGCTTAATGTTGCTTCCAAGAACCTCCTTACGAATGTCCAAACATTTTTTCCACTCTTTGATTAGCATGTGTTCACCGGTTTCAGAAATCCGATATGCACAGGTGAGATCCGTAGGATGACCTGGCTGTAGGTTCAGAACTCCAAGGCGACCATTATAATACATCAGATGAGGCACACAATTCATCGGGATTTTCTGTTGAAAAACATAGTAATAACTTCGTAGTTAGCAATGATGTACTAGTTTTAGAAGTATGCAAAAAATGCACGGATGTCGTAATAGTAGAAAATCTTACCAGGGTATCTCCACAGAAGTTATCGTGGTTCAACACGTGCAGTAGTGGCACGTATTCACCATAATTTGGAGGAGTTTGATAATAGGTATTGTAATTCTCAAAGAAAGTACAAAATGCGATCAGATGATTTTTCTCCTTATAAGTTAATTCGGAGCCATCGGTGTAGTGGGTTTTGTCTACCATCTTCCGCACATTCTTTGAAGAATGAAAATAAGCTGTCAACTATTTTGAAATAAACTATATAAATTAGTTAATAACTATGTTTGAGAAACTCACATAGCGGTAGAATCGGAAGCGTATCAACAAGGACCCAAATGTCCATATTGTTTTGCTCGATATCAGGATCACCAAGATCCATGGTGACAATCATACCCTCATAAAAACCATAAATTTTGCAAAGTGCTTCCCAATTTTGGCAACCAAAATGGGTTACGCTCTGAGAATTGTACAGATTTACTTCAAAATCTATATCATGATGGGTCCTTAGGTGTATTTTCTTTGTTTCAAAATTTTCATGGTCTTCAAAACCCATCCTCTCCAAGACATAGCGTCTTGCATGGCATTGGATAAGCTAGTCGAATTGTAAAAGATGAAAATTAGATGTTGAAATAGTGGAAGTCGTGCTTAATTACGAAAAAACACTTGTCGTCGATGCGTACCGTTTCAACGTCGAAGGTCTCCTCGAGCTTAATGCTGAAGCGCCGATCATCGTCCAGGTGAGGGCACCTGTCGCACAGACCTCGATCGTCGTGGCACCAGCCGCACTCCCCCGGGAGACTTTCGTCATCCGAGTATGACATTTCCTACGTTCATAATTCTAAGATTAAACATGTACAATTAAATTTATGTACTAAAAACCTAAATTATATCATTATTTTTCGAGAAAATCCAGGCCACTCGATATTTCCTACATATTCTAGCACAAGTCATACCAGAATTCACGGAAAAATCCGGCATGACCTTTGCTAAAAAAGGACATATCGAGCGCCTGAAATTTGCCGGAACGGAAATTAATCAACACTCCGGCAAAACATAGGCCACTCGGAGGTGTAACCTAAACATGACCAGCCACTTGGGCAACCACATATCCTATTTGAGCAACACAAGATATACATGTTTTTATCTACATCATATATATCTTATAGGACTCATATTGACATGGAGATTTGGCTGGTCTCACCTCGAGGTCGGAGGGGGTCGGTGACGGGGACGACGGCGGGGATGATGGAGGGGCTCCTTTATTTCTGCAAAAGCAAAAACCCTATTAATTCTATTAATTCAACTAGTTCTTACTAAATATAAACTAGTTCTTACTAAAATAAAAAAAATAACAACAAATATGACATGTTCAACTAGTTCTATTAATTCAACTAGTTCTTACTAAATATAAACTTACTATAAATAGAAAAAAAACTAGTTCTTTCTAAAAATAAAGTAGTTCAACTAGTTATATTAATTTTCTTACTAAAAATACATTAGTTCTATTAATTCAACTAGTTCAACTAGTTTATTAATTTACTTACTAAACTAGTTCAACTAAAACTAAACTAGTTCAACTAGTTTATTAATTTACTTACTAATTATTTTAAACACTTACTAATTATCTACATTTAAATTACCTACAATTTGCAAGAACAGAGACAAGGGAGTGAGGGAGGAGAGAGGAGGGGGAGGGGGCGTCCGGAGGAGGAGGGGGAGGGGCCGGCCGGAGGAGGAGGAGGGAGGGGCGGTGGGAGGAGGGCTGCCGGCGGAGGAGGGAGGAGGGGGCGCCGGAGGCGGAGGGAGGAGGGCGCGGTGGGAGGAGGAGGGAGGAGGACGCGGTGGGAGGAGGAGGGAGTACCTCGGTGGAGGACGGACGACGGGTATCGGCGCGGGCGAGAGTGACTGAGAGGGAGAGTGAGTGAGAGAGGGTCGGCCGCGGGGGGGTGGGGGGGATAAGGTAGGGTTAGTAGTAGCGCGTGTGCGAGAAAAGCGCTACAGGTAAGGAGAATAGCAGTAACGCCTGACGGGAATACGCGCTACTGCTAAGTTGGGCTAGGCATGTGCGCCCAGTTCAAACATAGCAGCAACGCTTTTGCTAGTACGCGCTACTACTAAAGTTATAGCAGTAGCGCGGTTTATTTTCGGGCGCTGCTACTAAGTAGCAGTAGCGCATTATTTTGTCCAGCGCTACTGCTAAGATGTTGTGTATAAGGTTTTCCCTAGTAGTGTAACAAAATTAGCATTCCAGCAAAAGTTATTTGTGGAGATGTACCGAGCGGATGAAGGGCGACTTTTGAGTCAACATCTACTACAAGTTTGCTTCACATGGCCTTTACCTCCTAGCTCTATAGGTCACGACATGACACTGACGCGATGACCCACTCATCGCTAGCATCCCATCTTTATTACCAAGGGGATTCCACAACGCTACATTATGTATATTGTTAATTATGGTAAACCTGACTCTAGTGGACAATCCCTTTGCTTTCACTACGCGGTACCCTTTCTAATATTTCTTCCACCGTTTTACAATTGGCATTTCCTAGCCTATGTTGTAGCTCAGATAAGGAATAATGACTTTTGGTTCTCTTGTTCTGGTGTGAATATATGGTTAGAGATCTCCTTCCTTACCACTAAGGTCAGCACATGATACGGCCGTGATGACCCACTCATCGCTAGCGTCCCATCTTTGTTACCAAGGGGATTCCACAAAGCTACATTATGTATAGTATTGTTAATTATGATAAACCTAACTCTAGTGGACAATCGCTTTCCTTTCACTACACGGTACCCTTTCCAATATTTCCTCCACCGTTTTACAATCAGTATTTCCTAGCCTATGTTGTAGCTCAGATAAGAAATAATGACTTTTGATTCTCTTGTTCTGGTGTGGATATATGGTTAGAGATCACGGTTAGAGATCACGTGATTGACCGCTTCTCTTCTCTAGAAAAGATCTTATGCTATTGTGTATTTTTTTTCTTATAGAACATTTTGCATGTTTGAAAAAACTACTTGAAGTGATTCCCAACACATATGTACACAATGGTGGACTTTTGATTGTGGGGTTGGAGCGGGAGGGGGAGGTGCGAGGGGGGCTTGGTTCTTGTCGCATGTTCGAGAGTGAATTAAACAGTGACCACTTGTCAACTGAGAATCATACATCCACATGGTTGATGAACTGTTGATTCATGAAAATCGGCATCTAAAACATGTCAAATAGTGATTGCCATGAATAAGAAGCAAATCAGTGTCACAACGGTCAACATAATCTCTGTGAAGTAGCACAATAGGATAGCAACATCATTGTCATGATCTGCCTTGAATATTATTTCTCTACAAGAAAAAATCGCCATGGATAGCTAGCGTTTGTCACTGACAATGGCTCCATTGAACTCTCAACGAGATTGCATAATAAGGAAACAAAATTGGCATTCCTGCAAAAGTTCTACATGGAGATGTACCGAGCGGATGAAGCGCTACTTTTGAGTCAACATCTATTACAAGTTTGCTTCGCATGGCCTTTACCTCCCCACTCTAGGTCACTGCCTCACTGGCCTTCTCACCACCTTCCTTACCACTAAGGCCACAACATCACACGGCTGGAATGACCTGCTCATCGCTAGCGCCCCATGTCGGTGTCAAAACCGGCGGATCTCGGGTAGGGGGTCCCGAACTGTGCGTCTAAGGTCGATGGTAACAGGAGACGGGGGACACGATGTTTACCCAGGTTCGGGCCCTCTCTATGGAGGTAATACCCTACTTCCTGCTTGATTGAATATGAGTATTACAAGAGTTGATCTACCATGAGATCGTAATGGCTAAACCCTAGAAGTCTAGCTTGTATGACTATGGTAATGAGTATGTCCTTTCCGGACTAACCCCTCCGGTTTATATGGACACCGGGGGGGTCTAGGGTTACATAGAGTCAGTTACATAAGAAGGAATCTTCAAAATCGGTCGCCAAGCTTGCCTTCCACGCCAAGTAGAGCCCAATCCGGACACGGGTACAGTCTTCGGCCTTCATGTCTTCACAGCCCATCAGTCCGGCCAATGGATAACAGGCCGGACGCCCGAGGACCCCTTAGTCCAGGACTCCCTCAATAGCCCCTGAACCTGGCTTCAATGACGAGGAGTCCGGCGCGCAGATTGTCTTCGGCATTGCAAGGCGGGTTCCCCCTTTTTCCGAACTCCAAGATAGTCTTCGGATGCGATAATAGTATCCGGACCGGTTACACACACCATACACAACCGCAGAGAGAATATATTTTTACACGAGTTCCATCCACTGACAACTTTTCGTAGCACGGCAGTACGTTCGAACGGTCATAATTCTAAACCGCTTTCATGTTCGACGCCCCACGTCCCGAGACGCGGTTGCCATTGGCACCTCCATTCAAAGCAGAGATCGTGTCCCCTTATCGCGGGATTCTCATCAATGCGGGCATGGGTAACCCAACCGTGCCATTTATACAGCCCTTGGGAATAGGCGAATCTTAAGGCGAGTGAGGTGGCGTTTAATATTTGCTGCCTTTATAAGGGGATAAGGATTCCCTCTTCCTCTCTCACGCCCTCTCTCTGTCTCCGCCTTTCCAATCTCGAGCTCCAGTGCCCAAGTTCTCATCTCCTTTCCACTCAAGCAACCATGTCCGGATCCGGAGGTCAGGGCAAGTGGATGGTCTCCTCTGTCAAGGAGGAGGACATTACTGTGCTTCGGGCGGCCGGATATTTGGCGAAGGAGATCGCCCACCGTCTGCCGGCCGAGGGACAAGTCGTCCCCATGCCGAAGCCCACCGAGAGGGTAGTATTCATCCCCCATTTCTTCCGCGGGCTAGGGTTTCCACTCCACCCTTTCGTCCGCAGGCTGATGTATTATTACGGGATAGATTTCCATGATCTGTCCCTGAATTCCTTCCTCAACATCTCGGCGTTTATCGTCGTGTGTGAGGCCTTCCTCCCCATCCAACCCCACTTCAGGCTGTGGCTCAAAGTCTACAACGTGAAGCCGAAGGTGGTGGATGGCCAGCACGCGGAGTGCGGAGGAGCCATGCATGGTGAGAAAGCTACCCAACGTCTCCTGGCCGAAAGGTACTTTCGTGGAGACAGTAAAGGAGTGGCAGAGACAATGGTTCTACATAACAGAACCCCGCGGCACTACCTGGGCCGCGGCTGCCGAATTTCGCTCCAGCGCTCCCATGCGACTCACCTCCTGGGTCGAGAAGAGTCTGGACTGGTGTTCGCCCGATGAGCTGATAGCGTTGCAGACGCGCGTCCAGAGCATGATAGCCAAGGACGTCAAGCTCGTCGATGTGATCCAGGTGATGCTAGTTCGCCGGATTCTCCCATGCCAGCGCAGAAGTCGCTCTCTGTGGGATTTTAATCCGAAGAAGCATCAGACCCTGGTGAGGCTCTTCGAGACCACCCACGAAGATGCCTGGAAGTTGCTCTTTAAGGGCAACGAGAAACCGCCGGCCACGGATTCAGACCGTGGTCACGATCGTAAACACCCCGCCAGCGAGGTATGTTATTTTTTATGTATCCCCAACTTAACTGTTTCAAGGATGATGTCTGAGCTTTTATTATTGCTTTTTCAGGACTGGGTGGAGAGGGCGAAGCGGATCCAGTGTCCGGCTCCGCTGCCGGAAGAACCGGTCATCCCGCGTCTGGCGAAGATGCTGGTGCCAGCGCCCTATAAGGCGCCGGAGAAGAAGGCCAAGAAGAAGGCCAAGGGGGCCAAGAGTGGCCCCCGTCGCAAGGGCACTTCGGACGTGACGTCCGAAGACGACAAAGCTCATTCCTCTATCTATGAGGACAATGACGAGGAAGAGGAGGAGGAGGAAAACAACCCTCCCCCTGAGGAGAGGAAGAAGAAGAGGGCGGCCTCGGCGCATCTGGAGGCGGAAATGCCCAAGAAGGGGAAAGGCGTCCCAACGGTCAACACCGCGTGGGGCGTTGACAGCAGTCCGGAACGACGCCCCCGCACTAAGCCCCAGGCCGCATCATAAGTGACATGGCTCGCTCATGCACACATCCGGCCCTTTCTCGTCATTATCTTGACATAGTTAGCTGTACTATTGCAGTCCGGCCAGCGACCTGATCCAGCGATCCTCATCTGGAGGTTCATTGGCTCCGCCGCAGAAGGCGAGCATGTCGCCACCGCCTGCTTATTCCCCCGGGGCCAGGGACGACACCGAAGTGTTGTCCCGGAGGATCACTCCGAACCGGGGGGAGCCCAGCACGCTGTCCGGGAGGTGCCACAAGGCGAGACCTCCACTGCCGGACACATGGGGGAGCCGATCCCCATGGAGACTGGCAAAGAGGGCCGCATCCAGTTCAGCCCTCAGCCGAATACGATTCCGGAGACTCATATGGCTCCGGAGTTGGGCGAGCAGCCCCCTTTGAAGGAGGGGGGTGCGCCGCTTCCACCAGTGGCCCCTGTCCATCCAGGGGCGCCGGATAACCTGATGGAGGCGCTATGAGGCACCTCCGTCGTGGACGAGCACCGTGTCCTTATGGATGCGGTGATCGAGAAGGTTCAGTCCGCCAAGAGTGGACTGAATGAAGCCTGCATCAACCTGTTGACAGGTTTCGAGGTAAGAAAGAGAAAAACCCCGTGTAGACAGTAGCCCCTGAGACATTGTCCCGTGTTCGGCGAGAAGAACCGAACAGAGGATCAATCATTTGTTATAGGAGACTAACTTAATATGTATCAATAACCAGGCGTCACTGTTGGCCGCAACCTCGCATGCTGCCGAAGTCTCTGCACTGAAGCAGAGGCTGGAGCGGACCGAGAACGAGCTCGGCGAGGTTAAAATTCGGCTCCAGGAGAAGCAAGGTGAATGATGACTTGCTATGTGTTCGGAAAGAATAAGCGCTGTATATTGACCGCAGTGTCGTGATATGTGCAGGAGCCGCGGCCGAGGTCGAGGCCCTGAGGAAGGCCCTAGGCGAGGCCGAGGAGAAGGCTGTCCAGCAGCAAGCCACCCGTAAGAAGCTCAAGGCCCGGGTCAAAGAAGTCCAGCAGGAGCTCCAGGATGCGGTGAAAAAATGTGAGGCCTTGGAGCATGATGCGTCGGCTCAAGGGTGACGGTGTCCTGGACTAGGGGGTACTCACCACGTCATCTCCCGATCAGCTAGATTGGGCCGAGGACCCCCATGGCCGTATACTCATGGGCCAGTTCGGACAGCCCATGCCGCATACAAGGAGGATTCTACAAGACTTTGCGCCCAAGACAAGGACTCCTCTAAACCCGAGGCCTATGGTGCATATATAAACCGAGGCCAGGCTAGTCAGTAGACAATCTCATATTCATTACTACAATCTCGTGGTAGATACATGTACTCTGTACTACACCCATATGAATACAATCAAAAGCAGCATGTAGGGTATTATCTCATCAAGAGAGCCCGAAGCTGGGTAAAACCCCGTGTCCATGTTACCATCGCTCTAAGACGCCTAGCTTAGGACCTCTACTACGAGATACGCCGGATATTGAACCGACATTGGTGCTTTCATTGAGAGCATGCTGGCGGTCGCCACGGGGCGATGGGAATTCGGATCATCTCCGGCGCGATCTACGCATCGGAGCCGAGCTTATCGTCGATGTCGGCATCTTTTGTCGCCGGCTCGACTGGTCACCTTGGCTTAACCAAGGACTATGCCCTACCTCCAATCATCATGTTCGGACGAGGGCCTTCGTCAACATCAACTCCGATCTCTATCATGATCATCGAAGAATCATCCATGGAGCTCGGGGGCTCAACGTCAACATTGCCCTCGGGCGACCGTGCTGTTTTTTTCAAACAGCAAAATTGTATCCGCTGCCATCACCTCCTCGAGCATCGCTTTGACGATTCTTTTGGTGGAATTGTGCGTAATTAAGTGTACAACAACCATGCTAAATTTCGTCGAGTTCCGATGGAGGAATCTCTGGCAATTTACGATATACCGGAGCCCTGTCAAATCTGGATGGGAATCTGGACGAGTTTAGGGCGTGGTCTCCAGAGCCCAGATCGGAGGTCCTTTGGAAGATCCAACCGTTCATCTTCTGTGGAATTCCCATATCTACCACCCCTCCAAATTTCAGCTCGATCCGACGGTTCAAACTCCGGGAACCTTACGATGAGTGGACCAATTTTCGGATCTGTTTTCTGCGCGAATACGAATCCGGCCCGAGTTCATGTTTCTTCATGAACGGAATATTGGACAACCCTTTTGAAGGAATTTTTTCTAGGGTATTGTGCGCTGTTTTTAAACACGTACCCATAAAATTTTAAGCCTCCTCCGAGGTAAGCTTCACCATCACGCTGGTGTCAAACCAGTCCGGCAATATTGCTCCACGGCTGCCGACCTGCGCTAGACACGTCGCCGCTTTGTTGAGCCGAGCTCAACCTCTTCGATCATCATCTCAGCAAGCCGAACAAGAGTTTGGCATAACGAAGGATAAATCATGACCAACATCGCCGCCCCACGGATTACACGGAGCGGGCACACCGGCATCGCCGCACGGTCACTTCATCAAGCCAGCATTGACCACGTCACGAGTTACGACCTGCATCGGCATGGCCGCACCGTCGCTTCATCGAGCCGACGTCCATCACGCCGAACTACTTCAACACCTCGGCTGACATGGCAGCTGTAATGTCTCCTTACCGACCTGCTCCGTCTCCTCGTCTGGACCGGGGCTTCGCCATCAACCTACTCCGAAGACTTCGGCGTCGTCAACCGACCAGCTTCGTCACGTTAGCTAGACCGGGGGCTTTGCCTCGGCGAGCCAACCTTTACCAGCATCGCCATGCCGTTGCTTCACCGCCCATCAGGCAATGGGTATGCGGATCGAGTCCCAATTTTGGGAGTCACCTTTCTTTGGATTGCTACAACAAATAAACCAGGTGCTATTTCTCCTAGTAATTTTTGCTTGCTTGGGTTTATTTTTCCCGAGGAATTATTACTCTGGTTTGTTCCATCATCTGTACGCAGGTCTACCATATGGTGGCCGCATTAATGACGGTCACATGGTGGTTCGGTAATGGACTTTGACTACGTCACGTGGTCTCTTCGGCAAGCCGACGCCATCATCCCAATCGGCGTAAATCGGCTCGCGTGATCACCTTGTTGGTCGTGTTGCCATACCGACGTGTTCGGTTGCCTCGGGGACTTCGGCATCGTTGAGAGAGCTCTACCTCATCGAGTGTTCGGCACACAGGCCATATGTCTTTTATTACTCACTTTGCATAAACTATTAATTATGCAACATTTTTTTAAATTTATTATTATTCCTATTGTCAACGGCTTGCACTACTTTCTGTGCACAGATAAAGGATCCGGATCAGGTAGCACTGTCACCTCTGCGTACCGACGTACCACGTCACCTCGGCTGGACCTAGGGCTTCGTCATCACTTCATTAACCCACGACGGGGACTTCGGCGTCACACTGTGGGCCTGCATTGGCCGTGCTATGTCGCCACTTCGGAGTGCCGAGCTCTTCGCTCTGCCACCTCGATCGGGACCGGCTTGGGGAATGGAACCTTGTCCCACATCAAGCTCGGACCGCGTCATCAATGTCGAACAGATTAACCAGCTAAGTCGCTTTCATGCTCAAAAACTTTCAGTTTTAAATTTTGTTCGGTTCGACCAAGCATTATACTTTTTTGGCAAAAAGTTGTTTATGAAAAACTTCCTTGTCAAAAGTTTGTTTATGACACACAAATTCAAATACCCCGTCTACTTGGGGGCTTCCTTTATGAAGCTTTTCCTTTTGCATATGATTATACTTGTATGGCTTCGTTCCTTGTTCGTGTATTACGCCACAATATGCACCATGTTGACTTAAGTGTTCCGCAAGCTGGGTTGCCTTGCTCCTGTGTTTACCCCTACGTTCCCGATTGTTCGGCTAGGGAGTAAAGGGAGCACCTCTGCGATTGTCACGATCGGATCATCCGAGCTCGGACCTCAGACTGGGTGAAGCCGAAAGCTAGCGCTCTTGTTGTTTTCAATCATGGTCGGCACACAACGGAACTCGTGAATACAAAAATCTATTGCACAAGTCTCATAGTAACAATGAGCAACCGAAGAAAGATATCGGTGGAGGTACTATTTTCTTCGAAGATGCTTCTTACACTTCGTCAGTAATACAGCATAAGTTCCATGAGCGCGCTTTGTCTGTTACAGCCTTATGGCCTGATTGCCTGGTTATCGGAAACACCGTCGATATTCTCGACAGGTGGAGTACATAACACTTTTTGGCCCTTGACCGAAGAGGGAGAAGTCGACGGTCGGTTAAGACGCGTTTAAAGTTCGGGTGAACACAGATATGATATAAGTACTTCGGTACAGACAATCATTATACATAAAACTCTTTTACCCAAGTCACTTGGGGGCTCTTAAATTTATTCGAGCCATTTTATAAGTGTTCTTCTTCTTAGTCGTTGCAAAGCCTTTTTCTATCACTCCTTTTTTCGACGCGAGTGTGTGGTCAATAGCCGAGGAGCCTAATTTCTTCCTCAAAGCCGCTAGAGTTTAGTTTGCTAAACTGGCCTAACGAGAAGTACTCCGCCTTCGGGATAGGAGGTTGAAGCCGTAGGCTGACCCGCTTGAAGTCTTGAGATAGGATGTGTCATGTTAAAGCACCACAGAAGCACCTTTTTAAGACCAATTTTCGATTTGGCACCGAACACTTGATCTAGTTCGGACGTTCAGTTTTTACTGAAGTTTTTTTGGTTTTCCAAGCCTATGGCACTTTTAAACTATTTGTGTGTTTCCAGCATAAGTCTCGCAGTGCAACGCCGGACACCTTTAGAGATTTGGCAAAAACATTCTCGGATATTGCTATATATGCATCGGTTTCGAATTGTGTCTTTGGTCAATAGTTGGGTTGCCCGGCTCCTGTGCTTGCCTCCTATGTTCCGCTTTGTTCGGCTAGGTGCGCAAAGGGAGAACCATTGCGTTTGTGCTTCCAGATCGAATGGTTAAGCACCTCAGTGGAGAAAGCCGAAAACTGACTGGCACAATAAGCGTAAACTGGTCAGCGATCTGATGACTATAAGCTCGATAGAGGTCACCCTGTGTTAAATAATGGGCCGTTCATAACATTGACCAAAGTGTTTACGGCTTGACCTCGGCTGTCGCCGAACACTAACCGGGGGCTAGTAACCGGCCTCCCAACTTTAAGCTCCTATGACTAAGTGAAAGTTATAAAGCCCGCATATCTGATTGCCTCGTTTCCCCTAACACAACCTCCTTCGGGTACCGAGACGTCGGCTAAGAGTTGTTTGGTTATTGCGGAAACACCCTGCGTAGCATCTACGAGGGGGTGGAAGTCGACGATGGGCCACTTTCAACTGATAAACGGTCGCAACGGAGTCAAAATAAACATATCATCGGCGTTTGTATTTAATATATGAGGGCCTCCTTCCGCAATCATCGTTATAAAGCCATAAATATGCATCAATTTGACTTAAGATTTTGGCCAAGCTGGGTTGCCTGGCTAATGTGCTTACCCCTACGTTCCCGATTGCTCGGCTAGGTGGTAAAGGGAGCACCTCTGTGATTGTTACTACCGTGTCATCCGAGTAAGTACCTCAGACTGGATGAAGCCGAAAGCTAGCAATCTTAAAGTATCACATTGGTCGGCAACAACGGAAGTGAAAATTTTGGTTCGCTATAAACCACATAGTCCGGTAACTTTCCCCAAACTAAACCCTCCATACTTTTCTCCCACATTGATCGGAGTTGAGGTTTCATGATCATGATCAGCATGATGACCCAAGGAAAGGAACCGATAGCGGGACTATTTTCTTTGGAAGATGTTTCTTACATTAAACAGTAATATAACATATCTCTCTGCGTACCTTTGTTTATAAAACCGTATGACCGGATTGCCTTGTTTGCCGTAAAACTTTGCCCTTGTAAAGGCTTTATAAATTAGGAAAAACACTCCCCAGCTACTGGCCGAGGAGGTTAAAGCCGATGGTCGGTCAACAAAGTTTTGTACAATGCGGATCTGAGCATTAATGATGTAAAGTACTTGGATACATAGAATCATTACACATAAAAATTGCGAGTAAAATCCATTTACTGCATTCCATCTTTTAAACCCCTTGGGGCCTACCTTGGCGAGCTCGGATTTTGACCAGCTCTTAGCTTTTTTAAGAGATCTTTATTCTCTTTCCGAGAAGTTTGTGTTAAACACAACAAAATTTTCTGTCAAACGGACTTCGATCCTTAATTTGGCCACCCGTGCCCACATTAAGGCTCGGGGGCTACTCGGCTTTGCGCTCATTATTTACAAATATTAAAGGGGCACATCGATCCCCTGATTTGGTGTTGCCACCCGACCAGTGGCTCGGGGGCTACTGCATTGCCTATTCAATGCAGAAAATTCAAAGTGCTCAGTGTTCAGCATAACCGAACTATGACAAGTACATCTTCGGACGACAATAAGTACCATATGGGAATTATCCGGCATCAAGCTGATATATCGCGGCGACTTCTCACGACCCTCTCTCAGGGGCCCGTCCGCCGATCACTATTACCTCTAATATATTACACTGTGTTTCTATTCCTATGTATGCTGCCGAGCTAGGAGTTGATCCTCAGGCCGATTTCACGACCTGAGTCTCAGAAGCTACTAGGATCAGCGGTTTCATATTTTCCTTCAGGTGCATCTCGGATTTTAGGCCAACAGACACCTTGAGGGCTACTGGCAATACATGTTGACAGCAAATAAATTTACACGCATCAGAAATAAAACCAGTAAACAATCAGCCCAAGCCCGAGGTGGTGCATCCCCTCGGAAGCAGTCCGGCATAAAGCTCGGATGCAAGTGGCTAGCTCTATAGAGGGCATTTCCGGCATTAAGCTCGGCTAACTTCCTTTAAACTTCTTCAATCCAAGGTGATCTATGACACCTCGTATAGAGTCCGGCGTTGGAGCTCGGATACAGTCCGGCGTTGGTGCTCGGCTGCAAAAGATACCTCAAAATACAGTCCGGCGTTGGAGCTCGGATGCAAGAGGACACCATCACCCGGGAACAACTTCGAACCCGAGGTGGGCGTAAAAATAACAAGGCATTGGTAAAAGCCGATAACTTAGAGGGGCTCCTCGGATACCTGACATATAAACCCTTCGGATGTACTTCGGCGATCCTCAAGATCAAAGATAAGAAGATTTGTTGAACCAGTTTTCAAGACCGACGACTGAAGATGAAGAACAGTTCGGAAGAATCGAGGAGCGTCCCCAACTTGAAGACCGGTTCAGGGGGCTACTGACGGTGTCCTGGACTAGGGGGTACTCACCACGTCGTCTCCCGATCAGTTAGTTTGGGCCGAGGACCCCCCATGGCCGTATACTCATGGGCCAGTTCGGACAGCCCATGCTGCATACAAGGAGGATTCCAAGACTTGGCGCCCAAGACAAGGACTCCTCTAAACCCTAGGCCTACGGTGCATATATAAACCAAGGCCAGGCTAGTCAATAGACAATCTCATATTCATTACTACAATCTCGTGGTAGATACATGTACTCTGTACTACACCCATATGAATACAATCAAAAGCAGCATGTAGGATATTATCTCATCAAGAGAGCCCGAAGCTGGGTAAAACCCCGGGTCCTTGTTACCATTGCTCCAAGATGCCTAGCCTAGGACCCCTACTACGAGATACGCCGGATATTGAACCGACAAAGGGGCCGAACTTGCCAAGGCTCGTCAGAGCGTGGAGACCGCACGGAATGAGGCCCAGGCCGCCCTCCAGGAGATCCAGGAGGCCAAGAAGATCACGGCGGGTAAGGCATTTAAGATGCAAAGCAAGTATGCGGAGAAGCAGTACCTTTTACTAACCCGGGTTCGGAGTTCCCCAGGGGCTTTTGCGGATTTGCCACGCAGTGTATCAGACACCGCGGAGTTCTATCAAGCCGAAGGAGGGGTTTCTACGGAGAAGCTATTCTAGTCGCAGTATGCGGCGCCAGAGCATCCCGTGTCCTTCACCGATCAGCTGAAACAGCTGGTGGAGCTGCATAGGGTGGCCGAACTAGCCATTAAGGATTTGATAATCCGGCTATGGCCAGCCGAAGCTATGCCAGGCAGCTACTTCGGACTCGAGAGGCAGATGGTGAACGCCTGTCCTTGGCTGGATGTCGTCAAGTGCTCGGCCTGCATTGAAGGTGCGCGTGGCCTTCGCCCGTTGCAAGATGTGGTGGGCGAAGATGGACGCCGTCGAGGTGACCAGAGGGCCACCGGAGGGCAAGGAGCACCGCACACCCGAACGGTATTTTGCGGATATCCTGGAGGGGTCTCGCCTTGCGGCAGCACAATGTTCGCAGGACATTGTATTTGAATAAATGTATTCATGTTGCCTTTGCCTTGTATTATGAAAACAAAGCATGTTTTGTAATGTAATTTTGTTATGCTTTAATTGCTTCCTCCTGTGCGGCCGTGTTGTATGTAATCTGAGGGTTGGCCAGTCGTCGGCTTCTGCCCTCACGTAGGTAGTACGGAGGTGTTCGGGATGGAATCTAAACAATCTTGATCCAATTATATGGTCCTTGAAGGAGTTGTTTAGCGCAACGAACAAGGCAATCAGACTATACGGCTTAAACGCCCTCACTTAGCCATAGGAGTTTTATAATAAAGCATGGGCGCAGCCCCTGGTTCAAGCCAGAGTGCCGTTAGCATCTGATCGAGAAGTGCCGATCTTTCGCATAATGCGGAAAAAATCTCAAACGATTTGTAAACCTCGAACAACTGACCGGCTCTCGCCGTATCATGACAGTCAGTTTTCGGCTTTCTCTACTGAGGTGCTCATCTGGTCAAGGCCAGGGCATAATCACAGTAGTTCTCCCTTTACTACCCTAGCTGATTTAGTGGAACGTAGGGTAGCAAGCACAGGAGCCGGGCAACCCAACTATTGACCAAAGGCATGATTCTGAGCCAATGCATATAATGCTAAATTCGGGGTGCCGCACTTCTATAAGAAGTGTTCGGACTTTGTTGCCGTGTTATGGGGCGATGAGGAGCCCCTGGCAAATATGAAATGTACTAGAGTGTACGGCTGCTAGGAAATAAGTAATTGAAAGGAAAACAGAAGGAGAACAGAGATGGTATCTGGGGCCCTTGAACTTGGACCATGAACTGTTTCCATTATAGTTTGATTAATGCGTCAAACCGCATCGGTACAAAGTAATGCCATAAGCAACCGGCTATTTGACATGCCACAACTAAAGGCGAGCTGCGCGTGGGCCCTGAAAACAGATAGAGTAATCGTTGGATTGGCCTCTAGGGCTGCCCCTGTATGCCTGTGCTCCATGTTGATCCGGTGTATTTGTCCTTTGACAGGACCATAAATCAGGCCATCGAAAGAGGCCCGCATATGAGAAACCTGCAAAAAGGGAAAAAGGAAATAGTAAAGTTATATGTGTGTCCGGGATCGGTCTAGCCGAATTGTAGATCCCGGGCTAGCTTGTGCCTCCGTCGATGTCCATGGAATTTTGAGTGCGTAATTATGTACGCGTGGTACGAATGCCACTACTTCATCGGGACTGGGACGGAGGCCGAATTGCTAATCGAGCTCTTGACGAGCCGCGTTGTCCTGTTGCAGTGTAGTCCGGAACCTCTTAATGATGTCCAGGGGCTCGGCAGCCGTACTATGGTGATGCTTGAGAAGGCTGCTCTGTACCTCTGCTGCTAGGACGGTGGTATGCTCCTCTGTTCGGAGGGAGCGTTCAGTATTGCCATTGACTGTTATGACGCCGCGTGGACCGGGCATCTTGAGCTTGAGATAAGCATAGTGTGACACTGCGTTGAATCTAGCAAACGCGGTGTTGGGAATCGTAGCATAATTTAAAATTTTCCTACGCTCACCAAGATGCATCTATGGAGTCTACTAGCAACGAGGGGAAAGGAGTGCATCTACATACCCTTGTAGATCGCGAGCGGAAGCGTTCCAATGAACATGGATGACGGAGTCGTACTCGCCGTGATCCAAATCACCGATGACCGAGTGCCGAACGGACGGCACCTCCGCGTTCAACACACGTACGGTGCAGCGACGTCTCCTCCTTCTTGATCCAGCAAGGGGGAAGGAGAGGTTGATGGAGATCCAGCAGCACGACGGTGTTGTGGTGGATGTAGCGGGTCTCCGCAGGGCTACGCCGAGCTTCTACGAGAGAGAGAGAGAGGTGTTGCAGGGGAGGAGGGAGGCGCCCAAGGCTGTTGTATGCTGCCCTCCCTCCCCCCCCCTTTATATAGGCCCCTGGGGGGGGTGCGCCAGCCCCAAGAGATGGGATCTCAAGGGGGGCGGCGGCCACAAGGGGGGGAAGGGGTTGCCTTGCCCCCCAAGGCAAGGGGGAACTCCCCCCCTAGGTTTCCCAACCCTAGGCGCATGGGGGGAGGCCCAAGGGGGGCGCCCCAGCCCACTAGGGGCTGGTTCCCTTCCACTTTCAGCCCACGGGGCCCTCCGGGACAGGTGGCCCCACCCGGTGGACCCCCGGGACCCTTCTGGTGGTCCCGGTACAATACCGATAACCCCCGAAACTTTCCTGGTGGCCGAAACTGGACTTCCTATATATAATTCTTCACCTCCGGACCATTCCGGAACCTCTCGTGACGTCCGGGATCTCATCCGGGACTCCGAACAACTTTCGGGTTTCCGCATACATATATCTCTACAACCCTAGCGTCACCGGACCTTAAGTGTGTAGACCCTACGGGTTCGGGAGGCATGCAGACATGACCGAGACGCCTCTCCGGTCAATAACCCAACATACACTTTTGGAGATACCCGTAATGCACCTTTATAGTCACCCAGTTACGTTGTGACGTTTGGCACACCCAAAGCACTCCTACGGTATCCGGGAGTTGCACGATCTCATGGTCTAAGGAAAAGATACTTGACATTGGAAAAGCTCTAGCAAACGAAACTACACGATCTTTTATGCTATGCTTAGGATTGGGTCTTGTCCATCACATCATTCCCCTAATGATGTGATCCCGTTATCAATGACATCCAATGTCCATAGCCAGGAAACCATGACTATCTGTTGATCAACGAGCTAGTCAACTAGAGGCTTACTAGGGACACTTTGTGGTCTATGTATTCACACATGTATTACGATTTTCGGACAATACAATTATAGCATGAATAATAGACTATTATCATGAACAAAGAAATATAATAATAACCATTTATTATTGCCTCTAGGGCATATTTCCAACAGTCTCCCACTTGCACTAGAGTCAATAATCTAGTTACATTGTGATGAATCGAACACCCATTGCGTCCTGGTGTTGATCATGTTTTGCTCTAGGGAGAGGTTTAGTCAACGGATCTGCTACATTCAGGTCCGTATGTACTTTACAAATATCTATGTCTCCATTTTGAACACTTTCACGAATGGAGTTGAAGCGACGCTTGATGTGCCTGGTCTTCCTGTGAAACCTGGGCTCCTTCGCAAGGGCAATAGCTCCAGTGTTGTCACAGAAGAGAGTCATTGGGCCCGACGCATTGGGAATCACCCCTAGGTCGGTAATGAACTCCTTCATCCAGACTGCTTCCTGTGCTGCCTCTGAGGCTGCCATGTACTCCGCTTCACATGTAGATCCCGCCACGACGCTTTGCTTGCAACTGCACCAGCTTACTGCTCCTCTATTCAAAATATACACGTTTCCGGTCTGAGACTTCGAGTCATCCAGATCTGTGTCGAAGCTAGCGTCGACGTAACCCTTTACGACGAGCTCTTCGTCACCTCCATAAACGAGAAACATATCCTTAGTCCTCTTCAGGTACTTCAGGATATTCTTGACCGCTGTCCAGTGTTCCTTGCCGGGATTACTTTGGTACCTTCCTACCAAACTTACGGCAAGGTTTATATCAGGTCTGGTACACAGCATGGCATACATAATAGACCCTATGGCCGAGGCATAGGGGATGACACTCATCTGTTCTATATCTTCTGCCGTGGTCGGGCATTGAGCCGTGCTCAATTGCACACCTTGCAATACAGGCAAGAACCCCTTCTTGGACTGATCCATACTGAACTTCTTCAATATCTTGTCAAGGTATGTACTCTGTGAAAGACCAATGAGGCGTCTTGATCTATCTCTATAGATCTTGATGCCTAATATATAACTAGCTTCTCCAAGGTCCTTCATTGAAAAACACTTATTCAAATAGGCCTTTATACTTTCCAAGAATTCTATATCATTTCCCATCAATAATATGTCATCCACATATAATATGAGAAATGCTACAGAGCTCCCACTCACTTTCTTGTAAACGCAGGCTTCTCCATAAGTCTGTGTAAACCCAAACGCTTTGATCATCTCATCAAAGCGAATGTTCCAACTCCGAGATGCTTGCACAAGCCCATAGATTGAGCGCTGGAGCTTGCACACTATGTTAGCATTCTTAGGATCGACAAAACCTTCCGGCTGCATCATATACAACTCTTCCTTAAGGAAGCCATTAAGGAATGCCGTTTTGACGTCCATCTGCCATATCTCATAATCATAGTATGCGGCAATTGCTAACATGATTCGGACGGACTTCAGCTTCGCTACGGGTGAGAAAGTCTCATCGTAGTCAACCCCTTGAACTTGTCGATAACCCTTAGCGATAAGTCGAGCTTTGTAGATGGTCACATTACCATCTGCGTCCGTCTTCTTCTTAAAGATCCATTTGTTTTCTATGGCTCGCTTTTCATCGGGCAAGTCAGTCAAAGTCCATACTTTGTTTTCATACATGGATTCTATCTCGGATTTCATGGCTTCTAGCCATTTGTCGGAATCCGGGCCCGCCATCGCTTCTTCATAGTTCAAAGGTTCACCGTTGTCTAACAACATGATTTCCAGGACAGGGTTGCCGTACCACTCTGGTGCGGAACGTGTCCTTGTGGACCTACGAAGTTCAGTGACTTGATCCGAAGCTTCACGATCATCATCATTAACTTCCTCCCCAGTCGGTGTAGGCACCACAGGAACATTTTCCCGCGCTGCGCTACTTTCCGGTTCGGAAGGGGTGACTATCACCTCATCAAGTTCCACTTTCCTCCCACTCAATTCTTTCGAGAGAAACTCCTTCTCCATAAAGGACCCGTTCTTGGCAACGAAGATCTTTCCTTCGGATCTGAGGTAGAAGGTATACCCAATAGTTTCCTTAGGGTATCCTATGAAGACGCATTTTTCCGATTTGGGTTCGAGCTTTTCAGGTTGAAGTTTCTTGACATAAGCATCGCATTCCCAAACTTTTAGAAACGACAGCTTAGGTTTCTTCCCAAACCATAATTCATACGGTGTCGTCTCAACGGATTTAGACGGTGCCCTATTTAAAGTGAATGCGGCAGTCTCTAAAGCATAACCCCAAAATGAGAGCGATAAATCAGTAAGAGACATCATAGATCGTACCATATCCAATAGAGTGCGATTACGACGTTCGGACACACCATTTCTCTGAGGTGTTCCAGACGGCGTGAGTTGTGAAACTATTCCACATTTCCTTAAGTGCGTACCAAATTCGTGACTTAAATACTCTCCACCACGATTTGATCGTAAGAATTTTATTTTCCTGTCACGTTGATTCTCAACCTCACTCTGAAATTCCTTGAACTTTTCAAAGGTTTCAGACTTGTGTTTCATTAGGTAGACAAACCCATATCTACTTAAATCATCAGTGAGAGTGAGAACATAACGATATCCTCCGCGAGCCTCAACACTCATTGGACCGCACACATCGGTATGTATGATTTCCAATAAGTTGGTTGCTCGCTCCATTGTTCCGGAGAACGGAGTCTTGGTCATCTTACCCATGAGGCATGGTTCGCATGTGTCAAATGATTCGTAATCAAGAGACTCCAAAAGTCCATCTGCATGGAGCTTCTTCATGCGCTTGACACCAATGTGACCAAGGCGGCAGTGCCACAAGTATGTGGGACTATCGTTATCAACTTTACATCTTTTGGTATTCACACTATGAACATGTGTAACATCACGTTCGAGATTCATCAAAAATAAACCATTGACCAGCGGGGCATGACCATAAAACATATCTCTCAAATAAATAGAACAACCATTATTCTCAGATTTAAATGAGTAGCCATCTCGAATTAAACGAGATCCAGATACAATGTTCATGCTCAAAGCTGGCACTAAATAACAATTATTGAGGTTTAAAACTAATCCCGTGGGTAGATGCAGAGGTAGCGTGCCAACGGCGATCACATCGACCTTGGAACCATTCCCGACGCGCATCGTCACCTCGTCCTTTGCCAGTCTCCGTTTATTCCGTAGTTCCTGCTTTGAGTTACAAATATGAGCAACCGCACCGGTATCAAATACCCAGGAGCTACTACGAGTACTGGTAAGGTACACATCAATTACTTGTATATCACATATACCTTGGGTGTTGCCGGCCTTCTTCTTGTCCGCTAAATATTTGGGGCAGTTCCGCTTCCAGTGACCACTTCCCTTGCAATAAAAGCACTCAGTTTCAGGCTTGGGTCCATTCTTTGACTTCTTCCCGGTAACTGGCTTACCGGGCGCGGCAACTCCCTTGCCGTCCTTCTTGAAGTTCTTCTTACCCTTGCCCTTCTTGAACTTAGTGGTTTTATTCACCATCAACACTTGATGTTCTTTTCTGATCTCTACCTCAGCTGATTTCAGCATTGAATATACCTCGGGAATGGTCTTTTCCATCCCCTGCATATTGTAGTTCATGACAAAGCTCCTGTAGCTTGGTGGAAGCGACTGGAGGATTCTGTCAATGACCGCGTCGTCTGGGAGATTAACTCCCAGCTGAGACAAGCGGTTGTGCAACCCAGACATTCTGAGTATGTGCTCACTAACAGAACTGTTCTCCTCCATTTTACAGCTGAAGAACTTGTCGGAGACATCATATCTCTCGACCCGGGCATGAGCTTGAAAAACCAGTTTCAGCTCCTCGAACATCTCATATGCTCCATGTTTCTCAAAACGCTTTTGGAGACCCGGTTCTAAGCTGTAAAGCATGCCGCACTGAACGAGGGAGTAATCATCAGCACGCTGCTGCCAAGCGTTCATAACGTCTTGGTTCTCAGGGATTGGTGCTTCACCTAGCGGTGCTTCTAGGACATAATCTTTCTTGGCTGCTATGAGGATGATCCTCAGGTTCCGGACCCAGTCCGTATGGTTGCTGCCATCATCTTTCAGCTTGGTTTTCTCTAGGAACGCGTTGAAATTGAGGACAACGTGGGCCATTTGATCTACAATACATAGTGTAAAGATTTAGACTAAGTTCATGATAATTAAGTTCATATAATCAAATTATTTAATGAACTCCCACTCAGATAGACATCCCTCTAGTCATCTAAGTGAAACATGATCCGAATTCGACTAGGCCGTGTCCGATCATCACGTGAGACGGACTAGTCAAGATCGGTGAACATCTCCATGTTGATCGTATCTTCTATACGACTCATGCTCGACCTTTCGGTCCTCCGTGTTCCGAGGCCATGTCTGTACATGCTAGGCTCGTCAAGTTAACCTAAGTGTATTGCGTGTGTTCCGAGGCCATGTCTGTACATGCTAGGCTCGTCAACACCCGTTGTATTCGAACGTTAGAATCTATCACACCCGATCATCACGTGGTGCTTCGAAACAACGAACCTTCGCAACGGTGCACAGTTAGGGTGAACACTTTCTTGAAATTATTATAAGGGATCATCCTACTTGCTACCGTCGTTCTAAGCAAATAAGATGCAAAAACATGATAAACATCACATGCAATCAAATAGTGACATGATATGGCCAATATCATCATGCTCCTTTGATCTCCATCTTCGGGGCACCATGATCATCTTCGTCACCGGCATGACACCATGATCTCCATCATCATGATCTCCATCATTGTGTCTTCATGAAGTCGTCACGCCAACGATTACTTCTACTTGTATGGCTAACGCGTTTAGCAACAAAGTAAAGTAAATTACATGGCGTTATTCAATGACCCGCAGGTCATGCAAAATAATAAAGACAACTCCTATGGCTCCTGCCGGTTGTCATACTCATCGACATGCAAGTCGTGATTCCTATTACAAGAATATGATCAATCTCATACATCACATATATCATTCATCACATCTTTTGGCCATATCACATCACATAGCACTTGCTGCAAAAACAAGTTAGACGTCCTCTAATTGTTGTTGCAAGTTTTTATGTGGTTTGTAGGTTTCTAGCAAGAACGTTTCTTACCTACGTATGACCACAACGTGATTTGCCAATTTCTATTTACCCTTCATAAGGACCCTTTTCATCGAATCCGTTCCGACTAAAGTAGGAGAGACAGACACCCGCTAGCCACCTTATGCAACTTGTGCATGTCAGTCGATGGAACCAGTCTCACGTAAGCGTACGTGTAAGGTCGGTCCGGGCCGCTTCATCCTACAATGCCGCCGAAACAAGAAACGACTAGTAGCGGCAAGAAGAATTGGCAAACTCAACGCCCACAACTGCTTTGTGTTCTACTCGTGCATAGTAACTACGCATAGGCCTGGCTCATGATGCCACTGTTGGGAATCGTAGCATAATTTAAAATTTTCCTACGCTCACCAAGATGCATCTATGGAGTCTACTAGCAACGAGGGGAAAGGAGTGCATCTACATACCCTTGTAGATCGCGAGCGAAAGCATTCCAATGAACGTGGATGACGGAGTCGTACTCGCCGTGATCCAAATCACCGATGACCGAGTGCCGAACGGACGGCACCTCCGCGTTCAACACACGTACGGTGCAGCGACGTCTCCTCCTTCTTGATCCAGCAAGGGGGAAGGAGAGGTTGATGGAGATCCAGCAGCACGACGGTGTGGTGGTGGATGTAGCGGGTCTCCGCAGGGCTACGCCGAGCTTCTACGAGAGAGAGAGAGGTGTTGCAGGGGAGGAGGGAGGCGCCCAAGGCTGTTGTATGCTGCCCTCCCTCCCCCCCTTTATATAGGCCCCTGGGGGGGTGCGCCAGCCCCAAGAGATGGGATCTCAAGGGGGGCGGCGGCCACAAGGGGGGGAAGGGGTTGCCTTGCCCCCCAAGGCAAGGGGGAACTCCCCCCCCCTAGGGTTCCCAACCCTAGGCGCATGGGGGGAGGCCCAAGGGGGGCGCCCCAGCCCACTAGGGGCTGGTTCCCTTCCACTTTCAGCCCACGGGGCCCTCCGGGACAGGTGGCCCCACCCGATGGACCCCCGGGACCCTTCCGGTGGTCCCGGTACAATACCGATAACCCCCGAAACTTTCCCGGTGGCCGAAACTGGACTTCCTATATATAATTCTTCACCTCCGGACCATTCCGGAACCTCTCGTGATGTCCGGGATCTCATCCGGGACTCCGAACAACTTTCGGGTTTTCGCATACATATATCTCTACAACCCTAGCGTCACCGGACCTTAAGTGTGTAGACCCTACGGGTTCGGGAGGCATGCAGACATGACCGAGACGCCTCTCCGGTCAATAACCAACAGCGGGATCTGGATACCCATGTTGGCTCCCACATGTTCCACGATGATCTCGTCGGATGAACCACTGTTTCGAGGATTCAATCAATCCCGTATACAATTCCCTTTGTCAATCGGTATGTTACTTGCCCGAGATTCGATCGTCGGTATCCCAATACCTTGTTCAATCTCGTTACCGGCAAGTCTCTTTACTCGTACCGCAATGCATGATCCCGTGACTAACGCCTTAGTCACATTGAGCTCATTATGATGATGCATTACCGAGTGGGCCCAGAGATACCTCTCCGTTACACGGAGCGACAAATCCCAGTCTCGATCCGTGCCAACCCAACAGACACTTTTGGAGATACCCGTAATGCACCTTTATAGTCACCCAGTTACGTTGTGACGTTTGGCACACCCAAAGCACTCCTACGGTATCCGGGAGTTGCACGATCTCATGGTCTAAGGAAAAGATACTTGACATTGGAAAAGCTCTAGCAAACGAAACTACACGATCTTTTATGCTATGCTTAGGATTGGCTCTTGTCCATCACATCATTCTCCTAATGATGTGATCCCGTTATCAATGACATCCAATGTCCATAGCCAGGAAACCATGACTATCTGTTGATCAACGAGCTAGTCAACTAGAGGCTTACTAGGGACACTTTGTGGTCTATGTATTCACACATGTATTACGATTTCCGGACAATACAATTATAGCATGAATAATAGACTATTATCATGAACAAAGAAATATAATAATAACCATTTATTATTGCCTCTAGGGCATATTTCCAACACGCGGTTCGTCCGAGCAGTGCATGGTAGCCGCTGCAAAAGGGGACGATATCGAAGATTAACTCTTCGCTTCAGAAATTGTCCGGAGAACCGAAGACTACCTCCAGCGTGATTGAGCCCGTACAGCGGGCCTCTACTTCCGCCAGAGCGACCATGACCCGGACACGGATCAAAACTCTGTCATCGGCTGCCGCTACTTCCGCCGTTGTGTCTTCAGCCGCTACTGTGGCCAGGGGCCCGCCCTCGCCGGCTCACTGTTGCTGCTCCTGCTGGCTGCTCCCGTGCCGGTTCAACTCTGCTAGCCTCGCTTTTGAGCAATCGCATGGGCGAGCTGCGGCTTCAGCCTTTCCTTGTAAGATATCAACACCTTTCACTTCAACGTCAAGGTCAAAAGCACCAGTCCATCATACTGTCGAGGAGAGATGCAGGCAATAGGCTGGATCAAACGCAGGGTAACGTGAGAAGGAGCTAAACATAACATCGTGGGTTGGACAAAAGAAATGAGACTACAAGTTTATAATTGCTGGAATATGGCATTCACTCCACAGGACATTAGGTGATATCTTTCCTCTGTATTTAATCAGCATATTAACTCGTCTAAAGAACAATCACTCTGGTCTGTAGTATTTGTCAGTGTGGCGACTAGTACTCGTACTCCGTATTGGGTTAATTTTCTTCGGAGAGTAGTATGTGTAAATTGGATGAAGCACACATGGAGACCAATTGCGCGCTAATGGCCGCACCCGCGTGCGTCCAAAATAAACAAATCAGGGTAACTATTTACTACAAAAGTGGCATTATACCGCGGATACGGACCACACCGGCTTACAACGCCTTGGCCATCTCTCGCGACCGCACCGGTTTAAAGCGCCGTGGTCGTCTCTTACGACAGCGCCGGTTTACAACGAGGAGGACAACTTGCCCGTCCGCACCGGCTTACAATGTCGCGGCCGACTCACCTCTCTAAGCCGCCTCTGATGCTGCGGTCGTTTTACTGTCCGCCCTGCAGTCCGGCCTATTCAAAGTGCCGGGTTGACAGACGGACTTTACGCACGGATCATCTGTCGTTCACAAACATCATGTGATATCCATCTAAATTTATCTTATTAACACTTCTTGTTTTTGTCAAAGAACAATTACTCTGCCCTGTAATATTTTTTACACAGGACCATTTTTTATGCCATTATACCGCGGATACGGAGTGCATGCACTAGCATTCGTCCATGCCACGCTGCTCGACAGATATGCGTTCAAGCCGCCGTTCCCGCGGTCCAGTCCGCATCAACTCGTCAGGACCGTGCGAATTGCCCAATAAAGCGTGCATAGGCCGCCATCCCCGCAGTCCGGTCTACATCAACATACAGCCGACTCGCCCGTCCGTGCCGGCTTACAATGCCGGTGCCGACTCTCCCCGTCCACACCGGCTTACAACGCCGTGGCCGATTCATCTGTCTGCTTGCATGGCCGACTCGCCCATGATTGATTTCAGCTTCACCGTGGTGATCATCAACTCCGCGGTGGATATTTTCTGGCTTAACATATCAGGTGAAATCCCTCCATTATATTTTTATATTATATATTGCCTTCTTTAAAAGAGCAATTACTCTGGCTTGCAAGTTTTCCAATGCAGGACAAATTGTCCACTGCAAAAATGGATTATTATATCATTGAGCTATTGGATAACTCATGCCGGTTTATATCACGGTTAAATATGGAGAATCTCAAGCCAACTCCTCGAGTCGTCTTGAGACTCGGGAGCTACAATGACATGACTCGGGAACTCCGGGTCATTGGAGGGAAGGATAACCCGATTCCGGAGGCCGCCACCATATTGATGAGAATTTAAAGGCCGTCAGAAAATTGCCGGTCCAAATTAAAGATTCCGGTTTAAAATCCGGCTCAAGAGACATCTTTCTCCCGCAAAGCTTTGAAGCTCTCAAATCCGGTTCAACATCCGGCTCAAGGTAAATTTGTCTCTTACAAAGCTTTGAAGCTCTCAATATCCGGTTTAAGAATTTCCGGTTCAAAAAGAATAATCTCTCGCAAGTTCGAGTTCTCAGAAAAATTAAAGGTTACCAAAGAGAACTTGCTGCCATGATGCGCGGTTCAAACATGGGTTATCCTGCCTTATTGGCTTATCATATTATTGATCACGTGGGGGGCTTCCTGCTCATCGAGCATAGCTGTCGGTACCCTCTTGATCGGCACAATGCCAAAACTTATATGGTCACTTGGGGGCTTCCTATTCAAACATAGGTCGTATTCGAACCAAAGAGAACATAGCTGTCGGTACCCTCTTGATCGGCACACTGCCGAGCTCACTAGGGGGCTTCTTGATCGTATTCGCATCATAGCTCAACCCCTTTTGGGAACCGACGTGGATCGTATTCGAATCAGCGTCGTTAAACAACTCTCAAGGTCATTTGGGGGCTTCCTGTTCAAACATAGGTCGTATTTGAACCAAAGAGAACATAGCTGTCTGTACCCTCTTGATCGGCAACGCCAAAGCCACTGGGGGCTATATGATCGTATTCGAATGTTAGCTTAACCCCTTTGGGACGGTTTTCTGATCGTATTCGAATCAGAAGCCTCAAATTTTTTGAAGTCTCTTTTTGCAAACAATTTTTGGATTTTATTTGAAGCTCTTTTGATCATATCTAAAGTGTATATGAGTGGTTGCTATTTAACCCGGTTTGACTTTCGATGATAAGTCGCCATCATATGACAATCATAAACATTTGGAAGTCTTGATTTCTAAAGATTGGGTTATCACCCTTACTGCATAGGTCACATAAACCGGCAGTGAAAATTCAATATCACAGGTATAATAATATTATTATAGTTATGTTTCAAAGTTATGATTCATAACAGGCTTATCTGTGACTCCTTGTTACACATCAATGGTTATATGTGAGATATTATGACCCGCCTTGCGGTAAACCGCCAAGGGATCTTGTGATCTAATTATGTGCAGGATAAGACTACATTTGGGTGGTTACCCGCCCTGGTTTTTGACGTTAAGTCGCCAGGGCATATGTTGTTTAAACTCTGCAGGATTTACAGAGCTATGACTTACATAAATGATTAAATTCAAGCCCATCATCATAGATTGAAATTGGTGTCTCAAACGGGTTATCAATTCTTGATTTTCTCAAGGCTATAAGCCGCCGGGTTGTACAAATTCTGGCTTACAATGGAGGTGTATTAAATCGCCATCGGCCAAGAGCCGTCGGGTATTTAAACTCCGGATTGACTTATCAGCAGATGAGGTATTCAAAGTCGCTTTGGCGCAATGGCTATTATTTTATCAATGGATATGATTTATTCTACAATGGAAAGAATAGTCCCGAGTCGCTGCAGGCTTATGACCCGGCACTTGGGGGCTACATTATTTAAATTGAGATCACATCAAATATGCAAGTCCCATGTCACTGCCAGCATGCACCATGGCACTTGGGGGCTAATGTAAAGACATTTTTTGCTCAACTTATTGAAGACCCGACTCATCACATTGTAATGAACCGGCCCTTGGGGGCTACCAATTGCTCCTGTCGAAAATTCAAGGTACACAAGCCTTAATCTATTATATTGAAAGATCCACTACTCAGTTGGTAGAGTACAAAGCTCTTAACCTTGTGGACGTGGGTTCAAGCCCCATGGTGGAGATTACATCATAAGCTGTTATTATCAATGAATCATATACAAAGTCCCAGCTCGGTAATATCTTACTGACCCGGCCCTTGGGGGCTACATATTGCTGGGCAAGTTTACATGATTATATTTACAAAGTCCCTGCTCATTATTATATAATGAGCCGGCCCTTGGGGGCTACGCTAGTTCAAGTTTTTATGAGCATAAGGCAATTACAAGTCCCAGGTTGCTGCAAGCATGACAACCCAACACTTGGGGGCTACAAGTGATATATATATATATATATATAAGGGGGGGAAATCTTCAAAATTCTCAGTTTGGAGAAGATCAAGCTGACCCGGTGTTTGCAACAATCATGATCCGGTGTCACCAAATAATTATGACCCGGCGTCAGTAACAGTTATGACCCGGTGCTATCAATATTTACAAACCGGCAATTTTGGTTATGATAAACCGGCAAGTTTTACCTCTTCAAGCCGACTGAAAGTCAGATGAGTATTTCAAGACCAATATCTTTTAAAGCCGGTGCTTTGGAAACCGATTCAAGTGGATTGTTTGTTACAATATTTCTCTACAAGAGACCAATGCCAGCAAATTGACTCCGAAGCTGGCCTATTGACCCGGATTTCTCAAAAGAAGTATCTTGGTTTTTTGCATTCACAAAGTTTGAACATATCTACTAAAGGAGATTTGCTATGAGTTCATGGGCATGTATCAAGAAAGAAATGACAAGGATTTAAAGATGATCAGGTGCCGGCTTACAAGAATATTTAACCCGGAGCACAACCTGTCAAATTTGTTCTTGTGTTTATATTGCAGATTAGTTTAACATGGATAAATCCAAATTAAACAGGGGGCTAATGTCGGGGATATACCCCGCAGTATGACCCGGTCGGAAGTATGACCTGGCCGGGCTTGGCGCTTTCATTGGTAACCAGCCGGAGTGGCGACTCACGAGCCTGACGACTCACGGATGGCCCTAAAGGCGGGTCAGACAGAAGACTAGGCCCAAGGCCCAGAAGGTCGGCTCATGTTATTGTGGGCCGGCTTAAGACGGAAGGCATGAGGAATATTTCCTTTACAGGGAAGCAAGACCCGTACTTGTATCCGACTTGTAATAGAGAATAAGTTAGTTCTAATCCTACTAGGACTCTACATATAAGCCGCCCCTTCAAGTTATATAAGGAGGGGCAGGGCTCCCCAAAGAAGGGATAAGCAACAAGAAACAATATCTAGGGCTAGACACAAAGAACCGGCTTACCGGCGACTCTCTCATGAGCATAATGAGACCTAGCCTCAAACAACATGTAGGGTTATTACCGGATGATGTTTCCCGGGGCCCGAAGCTGTCTAAACACTTGTCTTGTGTTGCGTCTCTCGATTTCGCTCAACCCCTCTCAAGCTACCACTAGATGCGTTGGCCTCACGACTAAGTCCTCGCATTAGGACATCTGCCGTGACAAGTCCACGACACCTGGTATGACTCCTTTAAAGGTAGTCCTTGTGGGTTTGATTCGAGAGGGATTAATGCCCATCTTCCGCACTATATCCTGATAGAGCAGGTTGAGGCTGCTACCACCGTCCATTAGGTCTAGTGTTAGGTGAAATCCATTGATGATTGGGTCGAGGACCAGTGCGGCTGAACCGCCATGCTGGATACTAGTTGGGTGATCTCGACGATCGAAGGTGATCGGGAATGACGACCACGGATTGAATTTTGGGGCGACTGGCTCTACCGCGTAGACGTCCCTAAGTGCTCGCTTGCGCTCCCTTTTGGGGATGTGTGTAGCGTATATCATGTTCACTGTTTTGACTTGAGGGGGAAATTTCTTCTGTCCCCCAGTGTTCGGCTGCCGGCTCTTCGTCCTCGTCCTCACTTTGTGATCCATTTTCTTTGTTTTTGGCATTTAACTTGCCAGCCTATTTGAAAACCCAACAGTCTCTGTTGGTGTGATTGGCTTGTTTGTCTGGGGTGTCATACGTATATCTGGCATGGACAGTCGAGTACCCGGTCCAGGCTGGAAGGTCCTTCATTGTTTCTTTTGTAGGGCTTCTTCCGTTGGCCGGACTTGGAGCCACTGAATCCGGCGTTAACTGTGATGTCATCGGTGTTGTCGCCGTTGCTTCGTCGTTTGTGTCTATTGCGCCGGAGCTTGCCAGTGATGTTCTTGGCCTCGGTGGGGCCTACCTCGCCGGCTGTATTTTTACTTCGAGCCAGCCAGCTGTCCTCACCCGCGCAAAAACGGGTCATGAGTGCCGTAAGGGCTGCCATAGACTTCGGCTTTTCTTGGCCGAGGTGACGCGCTAGCCATTCGTCACGGATGCTATGTTTGAAGGCTGCTAGGGCCTCGGCATCCGGACAGTCAATGATCTGGTTATTTTTGGTTAGGAACCTAGTCCAGAATTTTCTGGCTGATTCTCCTGGTTATTGAACTATGTGGCTTAAGTCATCGGCATCTGGTGGCCGGACATAAGTTCCTTGGAAGTTATCAAGGAAAGCCTCTTCCAAGTCCTCCCAGCTGCCGATGGAATTCTCAGGCAGACTATTTAGCCAGTGTCGAGCTGGTCCTTTGAGCTTTAATGGGAGGTATTTGATAGCATGGAGGTCATCTCCTCGGGCCATGTGGATGTGGAGAATAAAATCTTCGATCCACACTGCGGGATCAGTTGTTCCGTCGTATGATTCAATATTGACGGGCTTCAACCCCTCGGGGAATTCGTGATCCAGCACCTCATCTGTGAAGCAGAGAGGGCGTGCGGCGCCTCTATAGCGGGTCGCGTCACGGCGCACCTCCGATGAAGTCCGTCTGCGGTTATCAGCCCGGGTGTGATTAAGTTTGTCATGTCCGAATAGGTAGCTGTCATCCCGAGTGGGGAAGTGTCCTCGCGATTCGTAGATTGATCAGGTGTGTCCTGCTCTACTGTCCAATTCCTGCCGAAGGTCGTATGTATGGTCCCGAGCTGTTCTGTCCCTGTTTTTGCAAGGCGGTGGGGCGGGCTGTTGTTCGGCCTGAGTTGCCGTTTTATCCGGACCGCGGGGTGGTCGGTCCGCCGCACTATCCCGACCACGTGGTGGTCGGTCCGCATCGCGCGAGGGAGGTATGGGATCTGGTGCCTCCTCATCGAACTGAGGTAGCAGTCTGCATTTTGGGTAACTCTTGGCTGGGCGCTTGAGGCCCGTATTCTTCGGCTGCCAGGACATCGGTCCATCTATCGATGAGTAGGTCTTGATCTGCTTGGAGCTGCTGCTGCTTTTTCTTTAGGCTTCTTGTAGTAGCTATGAGCTGGCGCTTAAAGCGCTCCTGCTCGAGGGGTGCCTCAGGCACGATGAAGTCCTCATTGCCAAGGCTCTCATCATCCTCGGAGGGTGGACGATAATTATCATCATCCGGGTCATTGGGCATGGCCTGTTTATCAGGGTTAACTTGCTCGCTGTCTTGTTCCTCTTGTTCGGATGTTGCTCCAACAGGGTCTTCATTGTTTTCGGCGTCGTCAGGAGTACTATTTTCTCCGGTTCCGGTGTTGCTGTCTTTTGAGCGACGTGACTTAGAGCGGCGTTTAGGGCACCGGCACCTGGACTGCGTCTCAGAGGGTTTATTCGCATCTGGCTCTTCTTTGTCGTCGCCAGATCCTTTAGGTGTATCAACCATGTACACATCGTACGAAGAGGTGGCCGTCCAACGTCCAGCGAATGGTGGGTCTTGGCCTTGCTCCTTGTCGGCATCATCGTCCATACCGTCGATGTCTTCGGAGCCATAATCAAGCTCGTCGGTTAAGTCCTCGACGGTAGCTATGAAGTGGGTGGCGGGTGGGAAGCAAAATTCCCATCATCAGCCTCTAACTCGAACCGAACATAATTCGACTGTGAGCCCTTCTCCAAGGACAAATTCTTTAAAGAGTTCAGCACATCGCCAAAGGTGAGTGCTGGAAGATGTCTGCGGCGCTAAATTTGGAAATCGATAACCGATCCAGCTCGGTGTCCGCAGGCGTACCCGGTCCGGAACTTATAGCCGGAAATGAGTCCGGAGTTCCGTGGACGCAAATATTGCGGGGTGTCGAGTCCGTGTGTGGCTCCAACGCCGCGGACTCTGTGGCCTCGGATGGCATGATCTGCTTCGGTTCTAAGGCCGTTGCAGCAACAGGAACCATCTCCTGGACGTGATCCGATGACAGATTTAAGTCATGTTCATCGGGGCGAGGGGGAGCGATCGCTGCGGTCTCAAACCCGTTGAAGATCAAGTCTCCAGGGATGTCCGCGACGTAGTTCAAGCTTCCAAATCTGACCTGGTGGCCAGGGGCGTAGCTATCGATCTGCTCCAGATGGCCAAGTGAATTGGCCCGCAGTACGAAGCCGCCGAACACAAGAATCTGTCCGGGGAGGAAGGTTTCTCCTTGGACAGCGTCACTATCGACGATTGAAGGGGCCATCAAACCTTTCGTTGACGGCACAGTGGAACTCTCAATGAAAGCACCAATGTCGGTGTCAAAACCGGCGGATCTCGGGTAGGGGGTCTCGAACTGTGCGTCTAAGGTCGATGGTAACAGGAGACGGGGGACACGATGTTTACCCAGGTTCGGGCCCTCTCTATGGAGGTAATACCCTACTTCCTGCTTGATTGATCTTGATGAATATCAGTATTACAAGAGTTGATCTACCACGAGATCGTAATGGCTAAACCCTAAAAGTCTAGCCTGTATGACTATGGTAATGAGTATGTCCTTTCCGGACTAACCCCTCGGGTTTATATAGACACCGGGGGGATCTAGGGTTACATAGACTCGGTTACAAAAGAAGGAATCTTCAAAATCGGTCGCCAAGCTTGCCTTCCACGCCAAGTAGAGTCCAATCCGGACACGGGTACAGTCTTCGGCCTTCATGTCTTCACAGCCCATCAGTCCGGCCCATGGATAACAGGCCGGACGCCCGAGGACCCCTTAGTCCAGGACTCCTGATACGTCTCCAACGTATCTATAATTTATGAAGTATTCATGCTATTATATTATCCATCTTGGATGTTTAATGGGCTTTACTATGCACTTTTATATTACTTTTGGGACTAACCTATTGACCTAGAGCCCAGTGCCAGTTTCTATTTTTTCCCTTGTTTCAGTGTTTCACAGAGAAGGAATATCAAACGGAGTCCAAACGGAATGAAACCTTCGGAAAAATTATTTTTGGAAAGAAAGCAATACGGGAGACTTGGAGTGCACGTCAGGGGATCAACGAGGAGAGCACGAGGCAGGGGGCGCGCGCACCCCCCTAGGCATGCCCTCCACCCTCGTGGCTCCCCTTACCGACTTCTTTCGCCTATATATTCCCGTATACCCTAAAACCTTCGGACAACAGAATAGATCGTGAGTTCCGCCGCCGCAAGCCTCTGTAGCCACCCAAAACCAATTGGGACCCTGTTCCGGCACCCTGCCAGAGGGGGGAACCCTCACCGGTGGCCATCTTCATCATCCCGGCGCTCTCCATGATGAGGAGGGAGTAGTTAACCCTCGGGGCTGAGGGTATGTACCAGTAGCTATGTGTTTGATCTCTCTCTCTCGTGTTCTTGATTTGGCACGATCTTGCTGTATCGCGAGCTTTGCTATTATAGTTGGATCTTATGATGTTTCTCCCCATCTACTCTCTTGTAATGGATTGAGTTTTCCCTTTGAAGTTATCTTATCGAATTGAGCCTTTAAGGATTTGAGAACACTTGATGTATGTCTTGCGGTGCTTATCTGTGGTGACAATGGGATATTCACGTGATTCACTTGATGTATGTTTCGGTGATCAACTTGCGGGTTCCGCCCATGAACCTATGCATAGGGGTTGGCACACGTTTTTGTCTTGACTCTCCGGTAGAAACTTTGGGGCACTCTTTGAAGTACTTTTGTGTTGGTTGAATAGATGAATCTGAGATTGTGTGATGCATATCGTATAATCATACCCACGGATACTTGAGGTGACATTGGAGTATCTAGGTGACATTAGGGTTTTGGTTGATTTGTATCTTAAGGTGTTATTCTAGTATGAACTCTATGATAGATCGAACGGAAAGAATAGCTTCGTGTTATTTTACTACGGACTCTTGAATAGATCGATCAGAAAGGATAACTTTGAGGTGGTTTCGTACCCTACCATAATCTCTTCGTTTGTTCTCCGCTATTAGTGACTTTGGAGTGACTCTTTGTTGCATGTTGAGGGATAGTTATATGATCCAATTATGTTATTATTGTTGAGAGAACTTGCACTAGTGAAAGTATGAACCCTAGGCCTTGTTTCAACGCATTGCAATACCGTTTGTGCCCACTTTTATCATTAGTTACCTTGCTGTTTTCATATTTTCATATTACAAAATCCTATATCTACCATCCATATTGCACTTGTATCACCATCTCTTCGCCGAACTAGTGCACCTATACAATTTACCATTGTATTGGGTGTGTTGGGGACACAAGAGACTCTTTGTTATTTGGTTGCAGGGTTATTTGAGAGAGACCATCTTCATCCTACGCCTCCCACGGATTGATAAACCTTAGGTCATCCACTTGAGGGAAATTTGCTACTGTCCTACAAACCTCTGCACTTGGAGGCCCAACAACGTCTACAAGAAGAAGGTTGTGTAGTAGACATCAAGCTCTTTTCTGGCGCCGTTGCCGGGGACGTCAGTGCTTGAAGGTATATCTTTAGATCTTGCAATCGAATCTTTTTGTTTCTTGTTTTATCACTAGTTTAGTCTATAAAAGAAAACTACAAAAAAATGGAATTGAGTTTGCCTCATACGCTTCATCTTTTTAATGTGTTTCGTGAAAATGATGGGAAGGAAAATTGTGCTCAAGTACTAGAAGAAGAATTACATAGAATGCTTGGCATAAAATATGTGAATGATGAGCATGATTGCAATGTTGTTAGTATGAATTCTTTGAATACCCATGATGCTAATGATATGCAAAGCCACAAGCTTGGGGATGCTATGTTTGATGAAGATGATATGTTTAGTCCCCCAAGTTTTGATGAGCAAATTTATTATGATGAAAGCATGCCTCCTATTTATGATGATTATTGTGATGACACGTATGCTATAAAGAATAAAGATAACCATGAAACTTGTCATCATGATTTTAATTTTCAATTGGATTATGCTTCACATGATAGTTATTTTGTTGAGTTTGCTCCCACTACTATTGATGAGAATAAATTTGCTTATGTGGAGAGTAATGAAAGTTCTATGCTTGTGCATCATGAAAATAGTGCTTTATGTGATAGTTATATTGTTGAATTCATTCATGATGCTACTGAAAATTATTATGAGGGAGGAACATATGCTTGTAGGAATTGCAATAATATCAAGTTTCCTCTCTATGTGTTGAAAATCTTGAAGTTATGCTTGTTTTGCCTTCCTATGCTAGTTGATTATTGTTCCCATAAGTTGTTTGCTCACAAAATCCCTATGCATAGGAAGTGGGTTAGACTTAAATGTGCTAGTCATATTCTTCATGCTGCTCTCTTTATGTTTCAATTCTTATCTTTTATGTGAGCATCATTGAAATCATCATGCCTAGCTAGGGGCGTTAAACGTTAGCGCTTGTTGGGAGGCAACCCAATTTTATTTTAGTTTTTTGCTTTTTGGTTCTGTTTAGTAATAAATAATCCTTCTAGCTTATGTTTAGATGTGGTTTTATGTTTTAATTAGTGTTTGTGCCAAGTAGAACCTTTGGGAAGACTTGGGTGAAGTCTTTCTGATCATGCTGTAAAAAACAGAAACTTTAGCGCTCACGAGATTAGCTTCAACTTTTTACTGGAGAGTGCTATTTATTTTATTCTTTTTGAAGATGATTACTAGACAAATTCCTCAGGTCCACCAATTTATTTTATAATTTTTGGAGTTCCATAAGTATACGTTTGATACAGATTACTACAGACTGTTCTGTTTTTGACAGATTCTGTTTTCATTGTGTTGCTTGCTTATTTTGCTGAATCTATGGCTAGTAAAATAGTTTATAAACCATAGAGAAGTTGGAATACAGTAGGTTTTACACCAATATAAATAAAGAATGATTTCATTACAGTACCTTGAAGTGGTTTTTTGTTTTCTTTCGCTAACGGAGCTTACGAGTTTTCTGTTAAGTTTTGTGTTGTGAAGTTTTCAAGTTTTGGGTAAAGATTCGATGGACTATGGAATAAGGAGTGGTAAGAGCCTAAGCTTGGGGATGCTCAAGGCACCCCAAGGTAATATTCAAGGATAACCAAGCGTCTAAGCTTGGGGATGCCCCGGAAGGCATCCCCTCTTCCGTCTTCGTTCATCGGTAACTTTACTTGGAGCTATATTTTTATTCACCACATGATATGTGTTTTGCTTGGAGCGTCATGTCATTTTTTTTTTTGCTTGCTGTTTGAATAAAGTATCAAGATCTGAAATTCTTAAAATGGGAGAGAGTCTTCACATAGTTACATAATTATTCGACTACTCATTGATCTTCACTTATATCTTTTTGAAGTAGTTTGTCATTTACTCGTGTGCTTCACTTATATCCTATGAGTAAATGGTTGAATGATTTGAATGTCATAAATCTAAAATTATATATTTTTCATATGCCTTTCCCATGGGGAGTAATGCCTTCACATATAAGAAGTAGAGGTGGTAAATTTATTGATGGTTAGCAAACATTGTATTGGTCACTTGAACAATTCATGAAAGAATATTGAAGGAAGAGAGATTTCACATACAAATATATTATCTTGGACATCTTTTTCAATTGTGAGCACTCATTAAAATATGACATGCTAAAAGGTTGATGTTGGACAAGGAAGACAACGTAATGGGTTATGTTTTCTTATATCTGAAATAAAGTATATTGTCATGGATCGCCCAACACGTTGAGCTTGCTATCCCCCTCATGCTAGCCAAATTCTTTGCACCAAGTAGAGATACTACTTGTGCTTCCAAACATCCCTTAAACCAGTATTGCCATGAGAGTCCACCATACCTACCTATGGATTGAGTAAGATCCTTCAAGTAAGTTGTCATCGGTGCATGCAATAAAAATTGCTCTCTAAATATGTATGATCTTTTAGTGTGGAGAAAATAAGCTTTATACGATCATTGTGATATGGAAGAAATAAAAGCGACGGACTGCATAATAAAGGTCCCTATCACAAGTGGCAATATAAAGTGACGTTCCCTCGCATTAAGATTTTGTGCATCCAACTAGAAAAGCACATGGCAACCTCTGCTTCCCTCTGCGAAGGGCCTATCTTTTCTTTTACCTTATGCAAGAGTCATGGTGATCTTCACCTTTCCTTTTTACATTTTATCCTTTGGCAAGCACCTTGTGTTGGAAAGATTCTGATATATATATATATATATATATATATATATATATATATATATATATATATATATATATATATATATATATATATATATATATATCCAATTGGATGTAAGGCATCATGAACTATTATTGTTGACATTACCCTTGAGGTAAAAGGTTGGGAGGCAAATCTATAAGCCCCTATCTTTCTCTGTGTCTGATTAAAACTTTGGACCCATAAATATCGCGTGAGTGTTAGAAATTGTGAAAGACTATATGATAGTTGAGTATGTGGGGTTTGCTAAATTAAAGCTCTGACATAGACTCTTCCTGAAAATAAGATGAATTGTAATTGTTTGATGACTAATAACACGGTTTGTTAGTTTTCAAGAAAGTTTATGATCTATACTTTAACATGTGAATAGCTTGTTACTTGATCATGAAAAGTTCTATGAGTTGAGCTACTGTTATCACATATGATGATGCTAGAAAAGGTGATTGAAATTATCATTGATAAAACTTATGCACCTGCTAGCATTCACACTTCATAAATTAATTATTTTACCATTTACCTACTCGAGGACAAGCAGGAATTAAGCTTGGGGATGCTGATACGTCTTCAACGTATCTATAATTTATGAAGTATTCATGCTATTATATTATCCATCTTGGATGTTTAATGGGCTTTACTATGCACTTTTATATTACTTTTGGGACTAGCCTATTGACCCAGAGCCCAGTGCCAGTTTTTTTCCCTTGTTTCAGTGTTTCACAGAAAAGATATATCCAAGGGAGTCCAAACGGAATGAAACCTTCGGAAAAGTTATTTCTTGAAAGAAAGCAATACGGGAGACTTGGAGTGCACGTCAGGGGATCAACGAGGAGAGCACGAGGCAGGGGGGCGCCCACCCCGCTGGGCGCGCCCTCCACCCTCGTGGGCCCCTCGTGGCTCCCCTTACCGACTTCTTTTGCCTATATATTCCCATATACCCTCAAACCTTCGGAGAACAGAATAGATCGGGAGTTCCGCCGCCGCAAGCCTCTGTAGCCACCAAAAACCAATCGGGACCCTGTTCCGGCACCCTGCCGGAGGGGGAACCCTCACCGGTGGCCATCTTCATCATCCCGGCGCTCTCCATGACGAGGAGGGAGTAGTTCACCCTCGGGGCTGAGGGTATATACCAGTAGCTATGTGTTTGATCTCTCTCTCTCTCTCTCGTGTTCTTGATTTGGCACAATCTTGATGTATCGCGAGCTTTGCAATTATAGTTGGATCTTATGATGTTTCTCCCCCTCTACTCTCTTGTAATAGATTGAGTTTTCCCTTTGAAGTTATCTTATCGGATTGAGTCTTTAAGGATTTGAGAACACTTGATGTATGTCTTGCCGTGATTATCTGTGGTGACAATGGGATATTCACGTGATTCACTTGATGTATGTTTTGGTGATCAACTTGCGGGTTCCGCCCATGAACCTATGCATAGGGGTTGGCACACGTTTTCGTCTTGACTCTCCGGTAGAAACTTTGGGGCACTCTTTGAAGTACTTTTGTGTTGGTTGAATGGATGAATCTGAGATTGTGTGATGCATATCGTATAATCATACCCACTGATACTTGAGGTGGTCATTGGAGTATCTAGGTGACATTAGGGTTTTGGTTGATTTGTACCTTAAGGTGTTATTCTAGTATGAACTCTATGATAGATCGAACGGAAAGAATAGCTTCGTGTTATTTTACTACGGACTCTTGAATAGATCGATCAGAAAGGATAACTTTGAGGTGGTTTCGTACCCTACCATAATCTCTTCGTTTGTTCTCCGCTATTAGTGACTTTGGAGTGACTCTTTGTTGCATGTTGAGGGATAGTTATATGATCCAATTATGTTATTATTGTTGAGAGAACTTGCACTAGTGAAAGTATGAACCCTAGGCCTTGTTTCAACGCATTGCAATGCCGTTTGTGCCCACTTTTATCATTAGTTACCTTGTTGTTTTTATATTTTCAGATTACAAAATCCTATATCTAGCATCCATATTGCACTTGTATCACCATCTCTTCGCCGAACTAGTGCACCTATACAATTTACCATTGTATTGGGTGTGTTGGGGACACAAGAGACTCTTTGTTATTTGGTTGCAGGGTTATTTGAGAAAGACCATCTTCATCCTACGCCTCCCACAGATTGATAAACCTTAGGTCATCCACTCGAGGGAAATTTGCTACTGTCCTACAAACCTCTGCACTTGGAGGCCCAACAACGTCTACAAGAAGAAGGTTGTAGTAGACATCAACTCCCTCACCCCATCTTTGTCACGAAGGGGAACTACATTATGTAGTATTGTATCATACTAGTAAGAACTAAGTAAATTATGATAAACCTGACTATAGTGGACAATCGCTTTCCTTGCACTACACGGTACCCTTTCTGATATTTCTTCCACTATTTTACAAACGGCATTTCCTAGCCTAGACCCTAGGGCAAAGTATTATGATAACTAGCTAACACTGGGGTGTTTTTCGCAACCCACACATAAAAAATTATGCATGCATGTCTTAAAGTTATATCGCGCCCTCACCAAAGCGTAATAACACACTATTATGAAAACAAATTATCAGCCCCATGTGTTGCTTGGAAGCTCTCAAAACCACCTTTGGGTATGTGGCCTTTTCTAACTTATGCCTAAAGGTACTAGCCTATGATTACATCCTTACATCACTAACAAGTTAATAGTACATCTGGGGAGAAGGCGATAAGTGCTCTATGAGTTCTCGAAACCTCTCCACAGTTTTGGTTCCGTCCAAATCAATGTTAGAAACACGGTGACAAACTTTCCTATATCTTCCTTTCTTTCCTTCCTCGCGCTGGTCTTCCTCATGTTTGCACTAAGATGTCTTTTATAATATTGTTTGGTTGTGAACCAATGTGCAATTTTTCACAAAATAAATGCATAAGAATATTATAGCTCGCATAGAAAATAATGACTTGTATAGATTATTTTGTTCTGTTGTAGCCATATGGGCCGAGGACACACGGTTGATCACTACTCTAATATCACATAGCTCTTATGCAGGTCCATGTGTTTTTTCTCTTAAAGATAATTTTTTGCATCTTAAACATACTAGAAGTGATTCTCAACACTTCTTTTTTTTCAGAAAACGAGGACAACCCTGGCCTCTGCATCATTACGGTGCACATATCTATATTTTTTAAAAGTTCAGCCAAAATTAATTAAATCAATATACATAGATTTAACAGAGATAACTCCAGAAGATGTCAACCTCGATGAAACGTGTCTGGCTCATTAGTTAAGGTAACCCCATCAACCTACATACTAATTGTAGCCAACAGTCCATTTATCCTGATCAGAACTTCAATCACTATGTTCTGGAGCCGTAGCGAACTACCATGGATCAGTGGAAGTTTGAACTGGATATTTGAGTGAGAGGTCCCCGGTATTTTGCTTACAAAAGCATCCTTACGTCGCAAAATATTGTACAGAGACACCATTTTTCCTCCCCAAATCACGTGGATCGAACATCTCCAACTTTAAGGCTACCTGTCGTGGAATTGTCACGGCAGATGTCCTCAGTGTCAGGACTTAGTCGCGAGGCTAGCGCATCTATGTGGTAGCTTGAGAGGGGTTGGGCGGAATCGAGAGACGCAACACAAGACAAGGATTTAGACAGCTTCGACCCCCGGGAAACATCATCCGGTAATAGCCCTACATGCTGTTTGTGGCTAGGTCTTATTATGCTCATGAGGGAGTCGCCGGTAAGCCGGCTCTTTGTGTCTAGCCCTAGATATTGTTTCTTGTTTCTTGTCCCTCTTGGGGAGCCCTGCCCCTCCTTATATAAGTTAGAGGGGCGGGTTACATGTGGAGTCCTCGTAGGACTAGGACTAGTCTATGTTTTCTTACAAGTTGAATACAAGTCCGGGTCTTGCTTCCTCGTAAAGGAAATATTTGTCATCCCTTTCTTCTTAAGCCGGCCCACCATCACATGAACCGGCCTTCTGGGCCTTGGGCCTTGTCATCCATCTGACCTGCCGTTGGGGTTATCAGGAAGTCACCAAATACTCGTCGGGTCTCTGTGAACCGCCAAGTCCGGCCGGGTCATACTTCCGGCCGGGTCATACCGCGTGGTATATCCCCGACATTAGCCCCCAGTTTAATTTGGATTTATCCATCTTAAACTGATCCTGTAAAATAAACACAAGAACAAACTTGATAGGTTGTGTTCCGGGTTAAATATTTTCCTGAACCGGTACCTGATCATCTTTAAGTCCTTGTCATTTCCTTGTTGATATGTATATGTCCATGATCTCATAGTAAATCTTCTTTAGCAGATATGTTTCAACTTTGTCAATACAAAAAAATCCAGATACTTCTTTTGAAAAGTCTGGGTCAATGGGCCAGCTTCAGAGTCAATTTGCTGACATTGGTCTCTTGTAGAGAAATATTGTGAAGAATAATCCACTTGAGTCGGCTTTCAAAGCGCCGGCTTAAGAAATATTGGTCTTGAAATACTCATCTAATATTCAGCCGGTTTAAAGATGTAGAACTTGCCGGTTTAATATTACCAAAATTGCCGGTTTGTAAATATTGATGGCACAGAGTCATAATTGTTGCCGACGCCGGGTCATAATTGTTGATGACGCCGGGCTATGATTGTTGCAGACACCAGGTCATAATGATTGGTGACGCTGAGTCAATCTGATTTGCTCAAAAACTAACAATTCGAAAGTATTTCTCCTTATATCCGTGTTACCTGTAGCCCCCAAGTGACGGGTTGTCATGCTTGCATCAACCTGGGACTTGTAATTGTCTTATGCTCACAAAACTTCAACCGGTGTAGCCTCCAAGGGCCGGGTCATTATGCAATAATGAGCAGCGACTTTGTAGATGTAGACTTGAGCAGCAACATGTAGCCCCCAAGGGCCGGCTCAGTAAGATAATATTGAGCTGGGACTTTATATATATTTCCTTGAAAAGAATACCATATGTTGTAATCCTCTCCATGGGGCCCGAACCCACGTCCATAAGGTTAAGAGCTTTGTACTCTTCCAACTGAGTAGTGGACCTTTCAATATAATGCATTTAAACTTGTGTACCTTGAATTGTTGACAGGAGCAATTGGTAGCCCCCAAGGGTCGGCTCATTACAATGTGATGAGTCGGGTCTTCAATAAGGCCAGTAAAAATGACTTTGCATTAGCCCCCAAGTGCCATGGTGCATGCTGGCAGTGACATGGGACTTGCATATTTGATGTAATCTCAACTTTGAATAATGTAGCCCCCAAGTGCCGGGTCGTAAGCCTGCAGCGACTCGGGACTATTCCTTCCATTGTAGAATAAATCATATCCATTGATAAAATAATTTTAAAATTTTCCTACGTTCACCAAGATGCATCTATGGAGTATACTAGCAACGAGGGGAAAGGAGTGCATCTACATACCCTTGTAGATCGCGAGCGGAAGCGTTCCAATGAACGTGGATGACGGAGTCGTACTCGCCGTGATCCAAATCACCGATGACCTAGTGCCGAACGGACGGCACCTCCGCGTTCAACACACGTACGGTGCAGCGACGTCTCCTCCTTCTTGATCCAGCAAGGGGGAAGGAGAGGTTGATGGAGATCCAGCAGCACGACGGCGTGGTGGTGGATGTAGCGGGTCTCGGCAGGGCTTTGCCAAGCTTCTGCGAGAGAGAGAGAGAGAGAGAGAGAGAGAGAGAGAGAGAGAGGTGTTGCAGGGGAGGAGGGAGGCGCCCAAGGCTGTTGTGTGCTGCCCGCCCCCCCCCCTTTATATAGGCCCCCTGGGGGGGCGCCGGCCCCAAGAAATGGGATCTCAAGGGGGGGCGGCGGCCACAAGGGGGGAAGGGGTGCCTTGCCCCCCAAGGCAAGGGGGAACTCCCCCCCCCCTAGGGTTCCCAACCCTAGGCGCATGGGGGGAGGCCCAAGGGGGGCGCCCCAGCCCACTAAGGGCTGGTTCCCTTCCACTTTCAGCCCACGGGGCCCTCCGGGATAGGTGGCCCCACCCGGTGGACCCCCGGGACCCTTCCGGTGGTCCCGGTACAATACCGGTAACCCCCGAAACTTTCCCGGTGGCCGAAACTGGACTTCCTATATATAATTCTTCACCTCCGGACCATTCCGGAACCTCTCGTGACGTCCGGGATCTCATCCGGGACTCCGAACAACTTTCGGGTTTCCGCATACATATATCTCTACAACCCTAGCGTCACCGGACCTTAAGTGTGTAGACCCTACGGGTTCGGGAGACATGCAGACATGACCGAGACGCCTCTCCGGTCAATAACCAACAGCGGGATCTGGATACCCATGTTGGCTCCCACATGTTCCATGATGATCTCATCGGATGAACCACGGTGTCGAGGATTCAATCAATCCCGTATGCAATTCCCTTTGTCAATCGGTATGTTACTTGCCCGAGATTCGATCGTCGGTATCCCAATACCTTGTTCAATCTCGTTACCGGCAAGTCTCTTTACTCGTACCACAATGCATGATCCCGTGACTAACGCCTTAGTCACATTGAGCTCCTTATAATGATGCATTACCGAGTGGGCCCAGAGATACCTCTCCGTCACACGGAGTGACAAATCCCATTCTCGATCCGTGCCAACCCAACAGACACTTTCGGAGATACACGTAGTGCACCTTTATAGTCACCCAGTTACGTTGTGACGTTTGGCACACCCAAAGCACTCCTACGGTATCCGGGAGTTGCACGATCTCATGGTCTAAGGAAAAGATACTTGACATTGGAAAAGCTCTAGCAAACGAAACTACACGATCTTTTATGCTATGCTTAGGATTGGGTCTTGTCCATCACATCATTCTCCTAATGATGTGATCCCGTTATCAATGACATCCAATGTCCATAGTCAGGAAACCATGACTATCTGTTGATCAACGAGCTAGTCAACTAGAGGCTTACTAGGGACACGTTGTGGTCTATGTATTCAAACATGTATTACGATTTCCGGACAATACAATTATAGCATGAATAATAGACAATTACCATGAACAAAGAAATATAATAACCATTTATTATTGCCTCTAGGGCATATTTCCAACAGTCTCCCACTTGCACCAGAGTCAATAATCTAGTTACATTGTGATGAATCGAACACCCATTGCGTCCTGGCGTTGATCATGTTTTGCCCTAGGGAGAGGTTTAGTCAATGGATCTGCTACATTCAGGTCCGTATGTACTTTACAAATATCTATCTCTCCATTTTGAACACTTTCACGAATGGAGTTGAAGCGACGCTTGATATGCCTGGTCTTCCTGTGAAACCTGGGCTCCTTCGCAAGGGCAATAGCTCCAGTGTTGTCACAGAAGAGAGTCATCGGGCCCGACGCATTGGGAATCACCCCTAGGTCGGTAATGAACTCCTTCATCCAGACTGCTTCCTGTGCTGCCTCCGAGGCTGCCATGTACTCCGCTTCACATGTAGATCCCGCCACGACGCTTTGCTTGCAACTGCACCAGCTTACTGCTCCTCCATTCAAAATATACATGTATCCGGTCTGTGACTTCGAGTCATCCAGATCTGTGTCGAAGCTAGCGTCGACGTAACCCTTTACGACGAGCTCTTCGTCACCTCCATAAACGAGAAACATATCCTTAGTCCTCTTCAGGTACTTCAGGATATTCTTGACCGCTGTCCAGTGTTCCTTGCCAGGATTACTTTGGTACCTTCCTACCAAACTTACGGCAAGGTTTACATCAGGTCTGGTACACAGCATGGCATACATAATAGACCCTATGGCCGAGGCATAGGGGATGACACTCATCTCTTCTATATCTTCTGCCGTGGTCGGGCATTGAGCCGTGCTCAATTGCACACCTTGTAATACAGGCAAGAACCCCTTCTTGGACTGATCCATACTGAACTTCTTCAATATCTTGTCAAGGTATGTACTCTGTGAAAGACCAATGAGGCGTCTTGATCTATCTCTATAGATCTTGATGCCTAATATATAAGCAGTTTCTCCAAGGTCCTTCATTGAAAAACACTTATTCAAATAGGCCTTTATACTTTCCAAGAATTCTATATCATTTCCCATCAATAGTATGTCATCCACATATAATATGAGAAATGCTACAGAGCTCCCACTCACTTTCTTGTAAACACAGGCTTCTCCATAAGTCTGTGTAAACCCAAACGCTTTGATCATCTCATCAAAGCGAATGTTCCAACTCCGAGATGCTTGCACCAGCCCATAAATTGAGCGCTGGAGCTTGCATACTTTGTTAGCATTCTTAGGATCGACAAAACCTTCCGGCTGCATCATATACAACTCTTCCTTAAGGAAGTCATTACGGAATGCCGTTTTGACGTCCATCTGCCATATCTCATAATCATAGTATGCGGCAATTGCTAACATGATTCAGACGGACTTCAGCTTCGCTACGGGTGAGAAAGTCTCATCGTAGTCAACCCCTTGAACTTGTCGATAACCCTTAGCAACAAGTCGAGCTTTGTTGATGGTCACATTACCATCTGCGTCCGTCTTCTTCTTAAAGATCCATTTGTTTTCTATGGCTCGCCGCTCATCGGGCAAGTCAGTCAAAGTCCATACTTTGTTTTCATACATGGATTCTATCTCGGATTTCATGGCTTCTAGCCATTTGTCGGAATCCGGGCCCGCCATCGCTTCTTCATAGTTCGAAGGTTCACCGTTGTCTAACAACATGATTTCCAGGACAGGGTTGCCGTACCTCTCTGGTGCGGAACGTGTCCTTGTGGACCTACGAAGTTCAGTAACTTGATCCGAAGCTTCATGATCATCATCATTAACTTCCTCCCCAGTCGGTGTAGGCACCACAGGAACATTTTCCCACGCTGCGCTACTTTCCGGTTCGGAGGGGGTGACTATCACCTCATCAAGTTCCACTTTCCTCCCACTCAATTCTTTCGAGAGAAACTCCTTCTCCAGAAAGGACCCGTTCTTGGCAACGAAGATCTTGCCTTCGGATCTGAGGTAGAAGATATACCCAATAGTTTCCTTAGGGTATCCTATGAAGACGCATTTTTCCGATTTGGGTTTGAGCTTTTCAGGTTGAAGTTTCTTGACATAAGCATCGCATCCCCAAACTTTTAGAAATGACAGCTTAGGTTTCTTCCCAAACCATAATTCATACGGTGTCGTCTCAACGGATTTCGACGAAGCCCTATTTAAAGTGAATGTGGCAGTCTCTAAAGCATAACCCCAAAATGAGAGCGGTAAATCGGTAAGAGACATCATAGATCGCACCATATCCAATAGAGTGCGATTACGATGTTCGGACACACCATTTCTCTAAGGTGTTCCAGGCGGCGTGAGTTGTGAAACTATTCCACATTTCCTTAAGTGTGTACCAAATTCGTGACTTAAATATTCTCCACCACGATCTGATCGTAAGAATTTTATTTTCCTGTCACGTTGATTCTCAACTTCACTCTGAAATTCCTTGAACTTTTCAAAGGTTTCAGACTTGTGTTTCATTAGGTAGACATACCCATATCTACTTAAATCATCAGTGAGAGTGAGAACATAACGATATCCTCCGCGAGCCTCAACACTCATTGGACCACACACATCGGTATGTATGATTTCCAATAAGTTGGTTGCTCGCTCCATTGTTCCGGAGAACGGAGTCTTGGTCATCTTACCCATGAGGCATGGTTCGCATGTGTCAAATGATTCGTAATCAAGAGACTCCAAAAGTCCATCTGCATGGAGCTTCTTCATGCGCTTGACACCAATGTGACCAAGGCGGCAGTGCCACAAGTATGTGGGACTATCGTTATCAACTTTACATCTTTTGGTATTCACACTATGAACATGTGTAACATCACGTTCGAGATTCATCAAAAATAAACCATTGACCAGCGGGGCATGACCATAAAACATATCTCTCAAATAAATAGAACAACCATTATTCTCAGATTTAAATGAGTAGCCATCTCGAATTAAACGAGATCCAGATACAATGTTCATGCTCAAAGCTGGCACTAAATAACAATTATTGAGGTTTAAAACTAATCCCGTGGGTAGATGCAGAGGTAGCGTGCCGACGGCGATCACATCGACCTTGGAACCATTCCCAACGCGCATCGTCACCTCGTCCTTTGCCAGTCTCCGTTTATTCCGTAGTTCCTGTTTTCAGTTACAAATATGAGCAACCGCACCGGTATCAAATACCCAGGAGCTACTACGAGTACTGGTAAGGTACACATCAATTACTTGTATATCACATATACCTTGGGTGTTGCCGGCCTTCTTCTTGTCCGCTAAGTATTTGGGGCAGTTCCGCTTCCAGTGACCACTTCCCTTGCAATAAAAGCACTCAGTCTCGGGCTTGGGTCCATTCTTTGACTTCTTCCCGGTAACTGGCTTACCGGGCGCGGCAACTCCCTTGCCGTCCTTCTTGAAGTTCTTCTTACCCTTGCCCTTCTTGAACTTAGTGGTTTTATTCACCATCAACACTTGATGTTCTTTTCTGATCTCCCCTTCCGCTGATTTCAGCATTGAATATACCTCGGGAATGGTCTTTTCCATCCCCTGCATATTGTAGTTCATCACAAAGCTCTTGTAGCTTGGTGGAAGCGACTGGAGGATTCTGTCAATGACCGCGTCATCCGGGAGATTAACTCCCAGCTGAGACAAGCGGTTGTGCAACCCAGACATTCTGAGTATGTGCTCACTAACAGAACTGTTCTCCTCCATTTTACAGCTGAAGAACTTGTCGGAGACTTCATATCTCTCGACCCGGGCATGAGCTTGAAAAACCAGTTTCAGCTCCTCGAACATCTCATATGCTCCATGTTTCTCAAAACGCTTTTGGAGACCCGGTTCTAAGCTGTAAAGCATGCCGCACTGAACGAGGGAGTAATCATCAGCACGCTGCTGCCAAGCGTTCATAACGTCTTGGTTCTCAGGGATTGGTGCTTCACCTAGCGGTGCTTCTAAGACATAATCTTTCTTGGCTACTATGAGGATGAGCCTCAGGTTCCGGACCCAGTCCGTATAGTTGCTGCCATCATCTTTTAGCTTGGTTTTCTCTAGGAACGCGTTGAAATTGAGGACAACGTTGGCCATTTGATCTACAATACATAGTGTAAAGATTTTAGACTAAGTTCATGATAATTGAGTTCATCTAATCAAATTATTTAATGAACTCCCACTCAGATAGGCATCCCTCTAGTCATCTAAGTGAAACATGATCCGAATTCAACTAGGCCGTGTCCGATCATCACGTGAGACGGACAAGTCAAGATCAGTGAACATCTCCATGTTGATCGTATCTTCCATACGACTCATGCTCGACCTTTCGGTCCTCCGTGTTCCGAGGCCATGTCTGTACATGCTAGGCTCGTCAAGTCAACCTAAGTGTGTTGCGTGTGTTCCGAGGCCATGTCTGTACATTCTAGGCTCGTCAACACCCGTTGTATTCGAACGTTAGAATCTATCACACCCGATCATCACGTGGTGCTTCGAAACAACGAACCTTCGCAACGGTGCACAGTTAGGGTGAACACTTTCTTGAAATTATTATAAGGGATCATCTTACTTACTACCGTCGTTCTAAGCAAATAAGATGCAAAAACATGATAAACATCACATGCAATCAAATAGTGACATGATATGGCCAATATCATCATGCTCCTTTGATCTCCATCTTCGGGGCACCATGATCATCTTCGTCACCGGCATGACACCATGATCTCCATCATTGTGTCTTCATGAAGTCGTCACGCCAACGATTACTTCTACTTGTATGGCTAACGCGTTTAGCAACAAAGTAAAGTAAATTACATGACGTTATTCAATGACCCGCAGGTCATGCAAAATAATAAAGACAACTCCTATGGCTCCTGCCGGTTGTCATACTCATCGACATGCAAGTCGTGATTCCTATTACAAGAATATGATCAATCTCATACATCACATATATCATTCATCACATCTTCTGGCCATATCACATCACATAGCACTTGCTGCAAAAACAAGTTAGACGTCCTCTAATTGTTGTTGCAAGTTTTTACGTGGTTTGTAGGTTTCTAGCAAGAAAGTTTTCTTACCTACGTATGACCACAACGTGATTTGCCAATTTCTATTTACCCTTCATAAGGACCCTTTTCATCGAATCCGTTCTGACTAAAGTAGGAGAGACAGACACCCGCTAGCCACCTTATGCAACTAGTGCATGTCAGTCGGTGGAACCAGTCTCACGTAAGCGTACGTGTAAGGTCGGTCCGGGCCGCTTCATCCTACAATGCCGCCGAAACAAGAAACGACTAGTAGCGGCAAGAAGAATTGGCAAACTCAACGCCCACAACTGCTTTGTGTTCTACTCGTGCATAGTAACTACGCATAGACCTGGCTCATGATGCCACTGTTGGGAATCGTAGCATAATTTTAAATTTTTCCTACGTTCACCAAGATGCATCTATGGAGTATACTAGCAACGAGGGAAAGGGAGTGCATCTACATACCCTTGTAGATCGCGAGCGGAAGCGTTCCAATGAACGTGGATGACGGAGTCGTACTCGTCGTGATCCAAATCAACGATGACCGAGTGCCGAACGGACGGCACCTCCGCGTTCAACACACGTACGGTGCAGCGACGTCTCCTCCTTCTTGATCCAGCAAGGGGGAAGGAGAGGTTGATGGAGATCCAGCAGCACGACGGCGTGGTGGTGGATGTAGCGGGTCTCGGCAGGGCTTTGCCAAGCTTCTGCGAGAGAGAGAGAGAGGTGTTGCAGGGGAGGAGGGAGGCGCCCAAGGCTGTTGTGTGCTGCCCTCCCCCCCCCCTTTATATAGGCCCCCTGGGGGGCGCCGGCCCCAAGAGATGGGATCTCAAGGGGGGCGGCGGCCACAAGGGGGGGAAGGGGTGCCTTGCCCCCCAAGGCAAGGGGGAACTCCGCCCCCCCTAGGGTTCCCAACCCTAGGCGCATGGGGGGAGGCCCAAGGGGGGCGCCCCAGCCCACTAAGGGCTGGTTCCCTTCCACTTTCAGCCCACGGGGCCCTCCGGGATAGGTGGCCCCACCCGGTGGACCCCCGGGACCCTTCCGGTGGTCCCGGTAACCCCCGAAACTTTCCCGGTGGCCGAAACTGGACTTCCTATATATAATTCTTCACCTCCGGACCATTCCGGAACCTCTCGTGACGTCCGGGATCTCATCCGGGACTCCGAACAACTTTCGGGTTTCCGCATACATATATCTCTACAACCCTAGCGTCACCGGACCTTAAGTGTGTAGACCCTACGGGTTCGGGAGACATGCAGACATGACCGAGACGCCTCTCCGGTCAATAACCAACAGCGGGATCTGGATACCCATGTTGGCTCCCACATGTTCCACGATGATCTCATCGGATGAACCACGGTGTCGAGGATTCAATCAATCCCGTATGCAATTCCCTTTGTCAATCGGTATGTTACTTGCCCGAGATTCGATCGTCGGTATCCCAATACCTTGTTCAATCTCGTTACCGGCAAGTCTCTTTACTCGTACCGCAATGCATGATCCCGTGACTAACGCCTTAGTCACATTGAGCTCCTTATGATGATGCATTACCGAGTGGGCCCAGAGATACCTCTCCGTCACACGGAGTGACAAATCCCAGTCTCGATCCGTGCTAACCCAACAGACACTTTCGGAGATACCCGTAGTGCACCTTTATAGTCACCCAGTTACGTTGTGACGTTTGGCACACCCAAAGCACTCCTACGGTATCCGGGAGTTGCACGATCTCATGGTCTAAGGAAAAGATACTTGACATTGGAAAAGCTCTAGCAAACGAAACTACACGATCTTTTATGCTATGCTTAGGATTGGGTCTTGTCCATCACATCATTCTCCTAATGATGTGATCCCGTTATCAATGACATCCAATGTCCATAGTCAGGAAACCATGACTATCTGTTGATCAACGAGCTAGTCAACTAGAGGCTTACTAGGGACACGTTGTGGTCTATGTATTCACACATGTATTACGATTTCCGGACAATACAATTATAGCATGAATAATAGACAATTACCATGAACAAAGAAATATAATAACCATTTATTATTGCCTCTAGGGCATATTTCCAACATAAATAGCCGGCGGCTCTTGGCCGATGGCAATTTAATACGCCTCCATTGTAAGCCGGAACTTTTATAACCCGGCGGCTTATAGCCTTTGAGAAAATCAAGAATTGATAACCCTTTTGAGACACCAATTTCAATCTTTGATGATGGGCTTGAACTTAATCATTTATGTAAGTCATAGCTCTGTAAATCCTGCACAGAGATTAAACAACATATGCCCTGGCGACTTAACGTCAAAAGCCAGGACGGGTAACCACCCAAATGTAGTCTTATGCTGCACACAAGTAGATCACAAAATCCCTTGACGGTTTACCGCAGGGCGGGTCATAATATCTCACATGTAACCATTGTGATATTGAATTTGTACTGTCGGTTTACATGACCTGTGCAGTAAGGGTGATAACCCAATCTTTAGAAATCAAGACTTCCAAATGTTTATGATTGTCATATGATGGCGAGTTATTATCCAAAGTCAAACCGGGTTAAATAGCAACCACTCATATACACTTTAGATATGATCAAAAGAGCTTCAAATAAAATCCGAAAACTGTTTGCAAAAAGAGACTTCAAAAAATTTGAGGCTTCTGATTCGAATACGATCAGAAAACCGTCCCAAAGGGGTTAAGCTAAGATTCGAATACGATCATATAGCCCTAGTGGCTTTGGCGTTGCCGATCAAGAGGGTACAGACAGCTATGTTCTCTTTGGTTCGAATACGACCTATGTTTGAACAGGAAGCCCCCAAATGACCTTGAGAGTTGTTTAACGACGCTGATTTGAATACGATCCACGTCGGTTCCCAAAAGGGGTTGAGCTATGATTCGAATACGATCAAGAAGCCCCCTAGTGAGCTCGGCAGTGTGCCGATCAAGAGGGTACCGACAGCTATGTTCTCTTTGGTTTGAATATGACCTATGTTTGAACAGGAAGCCCCCTAGTGATCATGAGAATATTTAACGACTCTGATTCGAATACAATCAGGGTCACACCAAAAGGGTTAAGCTAAATTCGAATACGATCAGCTCCCAATGGTCATTAAAGCAGGGTGCCTATGTTTGGGTTGTTCTTTGTAACAGACTCTTTTTGGTCCCTTTAATTTTTCCTGAGAACTCAAACTTTTGCGAGAGATAAATTCTTTTTGAACCGAAAAAACCAGATATTGAAAGTTTCAAAGCTTTGTGATAAACAGATTTACCTTGAACCGGATTTTGAACCAGATTTGAGAGCTTCAAAACTTTGTGGCAGATAAGTTTCCCTTGAACCGGATTTTAAACCGGAAATTTTAAGAGCTTCAGTGCTTTGTGGGAGATGTCAAGTCTCTTGAGCCGGATATAAACCGGAATCCTTCTTTTTAAGCCAGAAATTTTCTGACGGCCTTTAAACTTTTCACCAATATGGCGGTAGCCTCCGGGACCGAGTTATTTTTCCCTCCAATGACCCGGAGTTCTTGAATGCATTGAAATCGACCAATGATGCCGAGTCATATCATTGTAGCCCCCGAGTCTCAAGACGACTCGAGGAGTTGGCTTTGAGATTCTCCATATTGACCATAGCATAAGGTGTATATCATTGGTGTTGATAGCGCGATGTGAATCCACAGAAGGTTGAAGTGACTGCGGCGGGTTATAAATGATCCCGTATGAGCCATGTCAGCAACTCGGCCAATGGTTCCTTCCAACCGGCTATTTGATGTTAACCAAACCGTAGTGGCGGTGACTTGTGCACCTACCCATTGAGCCATCCAGTGCAGACGGCGGCTGATAATACATGATAATTCGCCTCCAATTTGTTGGAAGAAAACCGAGCTTCCCAAGCAGTGACTCGCTCATATTCAATAAACAGCTCATGCATACAGGTGCGGCCCAGTGTGTTTATATAGACCAACCCGCGAGAGACGGATTGTAAAGACGACCGTTGCATCAGAGGCGGCTCAGACAGATGAGCCAGCCGTGGTGTTGTAAGCCGGTCCGGACGGGCGAATCGATCGCCGGCGCGGTAAGCCGCGCGGATGGGCGAGTCAACCACGTTGTGTTGATGTAGTGAACAATTGTCCTGCATCAACAATATTGCAAACCAAGGCAAAGATAAACTGCTCTTTGACAAAAATAATATGTGCCAATAAAATAGACCTTGGATGGATAGCACCTGATTCGTTTTAGCCGGAAATAACCCGCCACGAAGTTGATGATCACTAGGTGAAACTGAAATCACTCACGGGTGAGTCGGCCGCGGGAGCAGACAGATGAGTCGGCCCGGCGTTGTAAGCCGGTGCGGACGAGCAAGTTGTCCTCCGCATTGTAAACCGGCGCGGACGTGTGAACTGGCCGCGAGGGCGGACGGGCGAGCCATCCGTGGTGTTGTAAGGCGGTGCGGACGGGTGAGTCGGCCGACGCGCTGATGTAAACCGGACCGCGATACGCATATCCGTGAAGCTGCGCGGCACAGCCGAACGTGCCTCCGCGGTATAATACCACCCCTTTTTCTTTTAGTAGCCGTCCTGCATAAAAATATTACAGGCCATAGTAACTGATGTCGGATGAATTAACATGTACTGATAAAATACATTGGAAAAATAACACCTGGTATTTTTTGCCGGATGAACACGGACGCTGGCGCTGGATAATGCACAGTGCTGCTTTTGTTTTTGACAAAAGAATTGATTGGTTCTCTTGTCTTCAAGTTCCTGAGGTCTCCACGTGACCTTCCCCCTTTCTTTTTAAACAAGTCCAGAACAATGCACACACTCGGGGGTTGACGGACCAATGGATGGACCACTCGGGGGTTGACCCTTGCCCGCACACGCGTTTGTTGATTGATCGGATTCAACGGATCACTTTGCATCGGCGGCGCACAGCAGAACTCCAAACCCTTGCGTCGGCGGCTTATTCGCTACGGGCGACTCACGGCCGCGGGCGTGAGCTTGCGCGAGGGCGGCTCAAAGTGGAGACGACCCGACAATCCGGTGAGGTGAGTTGACGAAACGGTGGCCCGGGGTGCGGCCGTCGATCGCAGCAGAACAGTAGCGGGAGGCAAGGCCGCGTGTGAGGACGCGCGCCCGGGGAGGCTGGACTCGTACCCAGTGACAGATAGCAGCGGCGGCAATCGAAGACAGGGCCACTTCGGCGAGAGGGAAAACAAAACCGGGGCGGTCCGACAGCGCGCCAGTACGAGGTCGAGTCGGAGCTGAGGAGCAGTGGGGCCGGCTTTGCATGGCAACGATGCACGTCCGAGGAATCTCACGCCCGTTAACTTTCTCCAACGAGCCGTCGTTGACGTATGGTGCTGGTGATTGGACCTGTTGCCAGCTTGACCCGGTGTTGCAATCCTTGTCCAAACATGCATGCTCACGTGAAGCAGGGCAGGTTGCCTCCTCAAAATCACTTTATGCAATCCGTAACAACGTATAGTCTTGCCTTCAAGCAACAGTAGCATAATTGTTTATTGGAAGTAGTACTACTCCGAGCAACAGTAGCAATAGTCTTTGGCAGATCAATTTATGAAAGCACCTCGTATTTTGACTCTTGCCCACACGCGCCTGTCGACGTAGATTGATCTGACGTGGTGTACAGCAGCTGGAGCACAATTCCTGTCGGCCTCAAAAAATTGATCTTCTATCCGGATTTGACGGATGGCGTTTCATCGGCGATACGCACAGGAACGCCAAACCCTAAATTCCCTTGAACTCAAAACTCATACTGGACAGTTGCAAACTTCTCGATCCCTGGGAGCGAACCCTCCAAGAACTCAACACCACCGTGCGCGAGCCCCACGGTGGGCGCCAACTGTCGTGGAATTGTCACGGCAGATGTCCTTAGTGTCAGGACTTAGTCGCAACGCCAGCGCATCTATGTGGTAGCTTGAGAAGGGTTGGGCGGAATCGAGAGATGCAACACAAGACAAGGATTTAGACAGCTTCGGGCCCCGGGAAACATCATCCGGTAATAGCCCTACATGCTGTTTGTGGCTAGGTCTTATTATGCTCATGAGGGAGTCGCCGGTAAGCCGGCTCTTTGTGTCTAGCCCTAGATATTGTTTCTTGTTTCTTGTCCCTCTTGGGGAGCCCTGCCCCTCCTTATATAAGTTAGAGGGGCGGGTTACATGTGGAGTCCTAGTAGGACTAGGACTAGTCTATCTTTTCTTACAAGTTGAATACAAGTCCGGGTCTTGCTTCCTCGTAAAGGAATATTCGTCATCCCTTTCTTCTTAATGCGGCCCACCATCACATGAACCGGCCTTCTGGGCCTTGGGCCTTGTCATCCATCTAACCCGCCGTTGGGGTTATCAGGAAGTCACCAAATACTCGCCGGGTCTCTGTGAACCGCCAAGTCCGGCCGGGTCATACTTCCGGCCGGGTCATACCGCGTTGTATATCCCCGACACTACCCCTATTAAAGGAATCAACTTTTGTCCTCATTAACACTTGAAGATGAACATCCAAGCCTCCGGTGGACTTCATGTGGGTAGAGCCGAGTGGGGTGAATATCGTGTCGTGTTAAGTAGCCTGGATTTGGTGATGTTGGTTGGAAAGCAGAGCGGCCATGGTTCTGGAGTTTGTGGTCCTTAACTGGGACACATGAGCACCTTCGAGGCTAGCTTCTTGTCGCATGTTTGGGCATGAACTTGTGAGAACCTAAGAGCGATCAAGCTCAACTTCTTGCTGCTTGGACTTGAGACAAACAAAACCAAACCATAAATTTGATTATAAAATATTTTGAAAATATTCATAATTATATGTTGCTTATTCCTACTTTTTTGTTACAACCTGTTGGTTCTTTGTACTTGCATAAGAGGGACAAGCGAATCGGTACCTGTAATATGTCAAGTAGTAGACTAGTAGTACATTCGTCAAAAAAAAGAGAGCCAAATTAGATAAATTGGTCAATCAACATTGCATCCGGAACCAACCAACTCGATGTATATACCTTGAATTACTAGTCAAATATTAGGACATCCATGTAAGAATAAAGGTCCATGGGTAGCTTGTCTTCATCCCTAGAGCGACTCCGTAAAAAATGTAGAAGAGATTGCACATGAAGTGAACAAAATCAGGTAATCTACCTTGCTATCGCCAACTAGTCAACCCAATGGGTAGCTACATTACTACTCATGAGAGCAGAAAAGATGATGCATGGAGATGTAGTACTGGTGTTGATCTATTAGATATAACTAGCTTAACCCGCGCGGCGACACGCCGTGCCTGACGATCAGTCGCGACTATATGTGGACTATGGTCTAATTAAGCAACAGAGTAATAAACAAACATTCACTATCAATTAAAGGAAGGGATTCCTGCAAAAAAAATTAAAGGAAGGGATAACAATACATAAAAAGGTTGAAGATGACAAAGAACTAGATTTACTACAACAATGCAAATCCATGGACACAAAGAGAACGACTAATATTTGCAGACCTCTAAGAAGAACCACTTATTGAAACCATATACAGTCCACTCTACATAATGGTTGTACATGGAGATACAAACACACCGTAATAAGAAGCCACAAATAGCTTTCGCTGGATTAGATCATCCTGGTATAACCTTCTGCAGGATTAGTGCCGGTAATAAAATGATACAGAGCTTTTTCAAATTCTTGGACTCGGCGGACAGGTGGATACGCTCCTGTGCATGTGATGATAGGATCCTTGCTATGCGGACGTTGAGGATACAGATGGAGTGGCAACACATCGGAAAAATTGTTGCATATCTTTGCCAAAATCCTTGTTTGCCTTGTGAACTCATTTTGCTGTGTAGCTACCTGCTGACGGGCCATGTTAAATTGTCATTCCTTTGTTTGCGCATTTTCTTTTGACATAAATAGTCTTTCCTTTGTGACTTAGAGGGCATAATAGTTATGGTCACTGATAGAAATATTGTAATTTGCACAAATACATTCCAAAGCCACTTGGGCAGCTTTCTCTTTGGCTTCATCCTCCATGTTAGCTGGCTCTCCTTTGAACGTGATTGAAAATTATCCGCGGCTGTCTTTTTCTCATGGGAGGCCTATCAATACGGATGCTTGCACCATGCCCCTGTGAAGATACCAGACTATAGCCTTGTATTTCTATGAGGTTTTGACAATTGGACGTCTTGAAAGATATACTATGAGGTTTTCCTGATGCATATAAAAATATTAGGCACAACTTCTCATTTAGTTGCAAAAGAGGAAAGAACATAAAATATTGGATAAGAGTAAGGGCTTACCGAATTGCTTGCTTTGCCACGGTTGGAATGGGGCCGATCTTCTAAGGAACTTAGCGCTGGGTGCTTGACCTTCTTCTTAACTTGCTTTCCCACAGAGGATGCTCTCTCAGAACGGTAAGCTCCGTCCATTGTATTGTGTTTAACTGTGTGTGAACTATGACTTTCCTTGGTAGCCTATGAACGGTTATATAGTGTATACAAAAGTAGATGAGCCATCGTTCTACATCTTTCAGCTCGCGAAATGGCACACATTTCTTGTACAGTATTTCTTTGCGTGACAGGCTAGGTTCCACGTGGGAGTTAGAGGGAAAATGGGCAATCATCCGGCCATGTTATGTATAGGCAGAAGATAGTTACTACCCTGCTTTGCATGAAGCCGTAGCCTAAATACAAATCCCAAATAGATGCATACCGTGTCAATGGGGGCAACATTGGAGGAGGAGCTCAAAGAAGCTTTCGTATCCTTCTTCTTTGATTGTTTCCCTGATAGGAAACTCTTGGCGGAACGGTTGCTACTCATGGCTGTTGGTTTTGCTCTTCGCTGCTTGAAGCGAATGAATGCTGCGAAGGGCACCATGTGAATATATAGCAGGTAGAAAGGGTGATGACTCACCGCATTGCTAATGTAAGCGTGGCAAGTGGCAGTCACTGCATGAATGAAGTTGCTGTAAGTTTGCCAAGCGGCATGCAGTATCTGCGGTTGACTACTTAGGCGGCACGTTGCTTGTTGCGTGGCGTGAAGTGAGACAGCCAGTAGGGCTGATTGATCCAGTTGGTGTTTCACCAGTCGACTGCATGCACAAGTGTACGTACTAAGCTTGCAGAAACATGCACGTACAAAATTATGTGGTGAACATGCATGCAGTATTGTACGTAAATTTCAGTAGTGCATGCATTTATCATGTCTCTTTTTCTTTATTCATTAAACCTTGAACGGTCGTGCAAAGTAGAGTCCGATGTGAACAATGCATGGTCGTCCTATTTGGATAGTCTGAAGAGTATCCCTTTTTATCTTCTTGGCTGTCAAGCTTTAATCATGTTTCCAGATGCTTATGGAAGAGAGGGGACACACGCTGCAGTCGGCCACAGGGGGGAGGCCACCGCACTTCTTCAGTATAAGATTTGCTTAGTTAACCATGTCCTGGTGGACGGGGTCGCCGCCGGGGATTGCCGGCGTTGCCCTTTCCGGCGGGAGGAGGCGGGTGGGCGGCCGGTTCTGGGCGCTAGCCGAGGAAGGCGCCGGGGACTCGGACGAGGACGACGGCGACCCGTCGGCGTTCCGTCTCCCTCTCCTTCCGACGTCATTTGCGAGGCCTTTCGACTTGGGTACCCGGAGGACGAGGTGGCTATGCTCGTAGATCGGGCAATCCCCTCCGATGATCCGGCGAGGATGGGACTAAGGGCGGAGGATCAGATCGAGGTCGTCAGGCGGGTAGTTCACCGGCGTACGGCGACGACGGCAATCCGACCTTGGAAGGGTCCTCTACCTAAGGTTAGTCTTCCAAAACCTACTTTGTCCGATTTCTTCACCGAGGATTCTTGGAAGTTCGTTAAGAGGAAGAAGAAGTGGCGGCCATCGGCGGCGCAGGCGCCGGCGCCGGCGGCCGCCAGTCACGCCGTGATCCGGGAGGCGCGGATCACGCGTTTGAATCGGTTGATTGGCCCAGATGGGCTGGCTGCGGCCGCGACGGGTGTGTGCGGGCCTGCGAGTGGGCCAGCGCCGTCGATGGCCCTCTGCGTCGCTGCTGTGACACAGATGGAGAGCGGGCCGCTTTCGGCTGGGTATGAGGCCCAGTCCGAAGAGATCGCTGTTGGGCCATCGCTTGTGGGAGTCTTGGACGAGACGGTTGGATACGTGCGAGAGGCATGCATCGAGTCGTCTATTCCATCTACTCCCGTCGCGCGCCGTAGGGTTCGTCATCGGGCTCCTCATCGTCTCGCAGATCGTGGTGGCCGCGCCCGGCGTATTCCTCCGTTGCCTCCCATGGCGGGTCAGGGGCCCCCGGGAAAGGGTTCGGCGGAGCCGGCCGGGGCTGCCCGTGCCGGAGTGGTGCCGCAGGTTGGTGCCGGTGGAGCTCACCGTGGAGTGCCGGCGGCGGCCCGGGGTGCTGTACCGGCTGGGGCTAATGCGCCCATCGGCCGCGGTGGTGGTGTTCCCGTCCGTCCGCCTGCTTCGGTTCCTGTTGTCGCGGGCAGGGGAGGGAGCAGCCGTCCGCCAAGTCCGGCGAGTCTGGCCGCCGCGAGTCGGGGCGGTGGCGATGGTGCCCGTCCGCCGCTTCAGCGCCCGGTGGTGCAGCCTGGTTCGTTACCGCATGCAGGGCGCGGTGGCGTGAGGCCCTCCCAGCCAGTCACTGCAGTTGCGGGGAGAGGTGCCCCTCCCCCAAGACCTCCGGTGCCGGCTTCCGTGGGGCGGGGGGTCGTGCCGGTTGCACCTCATGCCGCACCACCGCCACACTATGTCGCGAGACCGGCGCAAAAGCGTTCGGGCACATTGCAGCCAAGGACTGACGTGGGGGACGGTGGATCAAATGGGCCGCCCAGAGGACAGTGGGGGGATGATGGTGTTGATGCTTACGGGAAAGGCCAGCACCGTGGATCGTCGTCTACGGGTGGAGGACGCGGATACGCTTGGCAGAGTGATGGTTCTGCCGAAAGACCATTCCTGGGTCCGGCGGGCGGTTTTGTCGAAGGGGTTACTGGACCGAACAATCGGCAGAGAGGTGGATTCCGTGGCCATCGTGGTGGCCGTGGTGGTGGACGTGGTCGGGCTCGCAAGCCGCCCCCGCCACCGGTGGTGGATGACCATCAGGCTTCGGATATGGCTGTTGATCCAGTTCGGTCGACTGAGTTGCCTAGCCAGGCTCTGGATGTTGTGACGGCTCTAGCCAACGTGGAGGTTCCAGCTTCTGGAGTTGTTGCGGAGGTAGGGGACAGGGCTGAGTCTGAAAGGGCGGCCAAATGGGCGCGCAAGAAAGAAAAGATGCTATGCTATCGCTGTGGTGAGAAGGGCCACTTTATTGCTGAGTGCATGGCGGATCTATGTAACACATGTGGTAAGACTGCTCATATTACGGGGGATTGCCCGGTTTTGCGTGACCAGGCTCCTGCTCTCACGATGTATGGAGTGTACTGTGCTGAGCTCACGTTCTTTGAGTCTCCGGTGGCGAGGGAGACTCGAGTTGAGATTCAAAGTTTGACAACTGGACTTGTGAAAGCTACCTGCGAAGCGATTTCTGAGTCTCAAATTGTGCAGCGACTCCAGGAACTGGCTCCAGGTGATTTTCAGTGGGAGCTCGTCCAGATTGAGGACAATGTGTTTAGGGTTGATTTCCCTTCGGTGGAAGATTTGCAGAAGCTGCTGAGTTTTGGGTTGTGTAAGGTGCCGGGTACTAAGTGTATCCTAGAGTTTCACGAGTGGAAAAAGGTGGAACCTAAGGGCAAACCGCTCACTCAGGTATGGCTACGGTTTTCAGGGGTACCATCTGAGGCTCTGACAGATGCTCGTGTGGTGGCGAGCTTGGGTATGATGGTTGGTAAGACCGAGGATGTGGACATGGCTTTTACCCGCTCACATGGGGTGGCACGGCTCTTGGTGGGGGTTTTGGACATCGATTTTGTCCCAGATAGGGTCAACTGGTTTTATGGGGGAGAGGTGTTCCCTCTTGAGATCGAGTTTGAGGATTCCGAGCTGTTTGCCGAGGTGGCTTCAGATGATGCTATGGATATGCACGAGGGGGATGATGATGCCGGTGCTCGTGGGAACCCGCATGATGAGGCGGGTCGTGACAAGACCAAGGGGTCGAGTCAGGATGCTCAGTTGCCAGGTAATGGTCCTGGAGTGGAGTCTCCCTCGGATCCGGCGGTACCCATGACTACGTTGCGGTTTGGATCCTTCGAGCCAGCATCTGCTCCTCCCAGGCTCTGGAGCGACAGGGTGGAGTCTGATGATTGTTTTGAGTGTATGCTTCCGCCGTTGGAGCTTGACGTTGTGGCTAGTCCTACGGAGGATGGGTTGTTCGGGACGCCCGTGGGAGGGGTTCGGGAGGTGGAGCCTCAGGCGGGGCCGACCTCTCCTACCATCTCAGTGGTCTCGGGCCGGCAGGCGTCGACTGACTTGGTGGTTCGATTTGGGGAGGAGAGTCGGGGGCAGGCGGCCCCGGTCTCTCCTTCTCTCAGCCTGGCGCCGGTGACACCGGCGACGCCGGTGATGGTCGATTGTGGGGAGGGTTGCATGGGTCAGGCGGACCCAGCCTCCTCTCCTGTGGGGATGCCGATTCAGGCGGGGTCGGCCAGCGCTGGGGGAGGGAGCCCGAGGCAGGCGGCCTCGGCTCTTGCCTCCCCGGTTGGGGCGGTGCCACCCGAGCCTGCTGCTGCGCTAGGGGGGGGGGCCGAGGCAGGTGGCCCTGGCTCTCCCCTCTTCACCGGCGGTCAGGAGGACCGCCACTCCTTCGCCGACGGCTTTTCCCTCTGCGTCGGCAGGGGGGTGGGAGGAGGGCATGGGCAGGTGGCCCGCGCCTTCTCCTCTCCGTCTATCCCCGTGGACGTGGATCCCCCGGCGGGGTTTGGGAGCCCGCAGCCACCTCCTCCGGTCTCCTCGGTTGATCCTCTGAGGGACTCAGTGCGAGGCTTTACCAGGGAGGAGGTTGTTGCTTTTGGCGGGATCCCAGACCCTGCCTCGACGGGGAGACGGTTCAGTGAGAGAGTCCACGAGCTTCCGGAGGTGGATGATATGCAGCAGCGGTGCGCTATGAGGGCCGCCAAGCTTCAGGACGCTGCTATCTCTGCTGGTATGTCCGTAAACATATCTAACTCGTTATTGCATTTTTCTAATGAGGAGATTATAAATAATGCAAACCAATTGGGAGTTTCACTAGGGGAGTCATATAGTGAGGTTTCCAAGTCGGTGAATGACTTGTTAGATTTGGAGGCGGAGCGTGCCTTAGAAACTATTCGTAATATTGCCGCGGTTAAGCCAATGAATGACAATGAGATTGATGCATTAGGGGTTAGAGTGCTCGATACTATGTGTGTGGATCTAGCACCATCCAATCAGGAGTCTGAGGACGATGATATGCCCATAGAGAATGCAGTTTTTTGTTCCAATGAGCCCGGTTATGAGGATCGGGAGTCAGGACCTAGTAAACCCAAGCGTAAGTGGAAACGGAAAATTTATCCCGATTCTGCAGTTCGTCGGAGTGCTAGAATTCGGACTACTAAAAAATTTCATGATGAGTGATGAAAGGAATCTTTTGGAATAGCAGAGGTCTGAAAGACATGGCTAAAAGAAGGTTTCTTGCTGAGGCATCACTGGAGCATCGTTTAGATTTTATTGCTCTATCGGAAACTGGTAGAGACAACTTTGCGCCCCAGTTCCTTTCCTCTCTTGCGGGTGCTGTTGATTTTGATTGGCATTGCCTTCCTCCGCGAGGAAGATCGGGTGGTATCTTGCTGGGTGTGAGATGCGATTCGCTTGAAGTTCGGACTGTAGTGATGGGTGACTTCGCCGTTAAGTTTCGAGTCAGGTCTAAGGTTGATGGTTTCAACTGGGCGTTGGTGGCGGTTTATGGTGCCGCACAACCCGAACTTAAACCGGAATTTTTGGCGGATCTTGTTCGGATTTGTGGGTCCGAGCAGCTTCCTATCTTAGTTGGGGGTGACTTCAATATCATTAGGAGGAGAGAGGAGAAGAATAATGATAATTTTGACGGCAGATGGTCGTTCATGTTCAATACTATCATTGAAAGTTTGGATCTGAGAGAGATAGAACTTTCTGGTAGAAAGTATACCTGGGCTAACTCTCTACCCAACCCGACTTACGAAAAGCTTGATCGCGTTCTTGCGAGTGTGGAGTGGGAACAGAAGTTCCCGCTTGTGACGGTTCAAGCTCTTTCACGGGGTTTTTCCGATCACACACCCCTGTTCGTTGACTCAGGGGAGCCGAACCACGTGGGAAACAAAAACACCTTCTCTTTTGAGATGGCCTGGTTCGAACGCGAAGGATTCCTAGACCTGATCGCTAGGGAATGGGCGAAGGGTGTAGGCGGTAGAACTGCGGTCGAGCGTTGGCAAAATAAGATTAGGAGTTTGAGAAGCTTCTTACGGGGCTGGGCTAAGCACCTTAGTGGGGTATATAAGGTTGAGAAGGACAGGCTTCTCTCTCTTATACAGAATCTGGATGTTAAGGCTGAATCCATGATTTTGACGCCTGCTGAGCTCCAAGTTAAAACTGACGCAGAGAAGAGGTTAAAAGAACTTCTCCGTGAAGAAGAATTGAAGTGGGCTCTGCGGGCTAAGGTTCGCAAAGTGGTCCAAGGGGACGCGAATACTCAATTCTTTCATCTGATTGCTAATGGTAAGCACAGAAAGAAGAGAATATTCCAACTCGAGCAAGATGAGGGCACTATTTTAGGACAGGATAACCTAAAAACATATATAACCGAGTATTATAGGCAGTTGTTTGGCCCTCCGGAGGATAATTGTGTATCTCTCGAAGAGTCTAGAACTGAGGATGTGCCTCAACTCTCGGCAGCTGAAAATGATATTCTGGTTGCCCCATTTTCGGAGAAGGAGGTGTTTGATGCTATAGCACAGTTGAAAAATAATAAGGCTCCCGGACCAGATGGATTTCCGGCGGAGTTCTACAAAAAGTGCTGGCATATTATTAAGGGGGATTTGCTACCTATGTTTCATGATCTGTTCTCTGGACAACTTCAATTATTTCACTTGAACTTTGGCACTATCACACCGCTTCCGAAGAAGACGGATGCTGTGAGAATTGAGCAGTTCAGACCAATCTGCCTTCTCAATGTTAGTTTTAAATCTTCACCAAGGTCGGGACTAATAGGCTCACACAGATTGCGCATTCTGTGGTGCAGCACTCCCAAACCGCTTTCATGCCGGACCGCAACATCCTTGAAGGGGTGGTCGTTCTCCATGAAACACTCCATGAAATCCATTCCAAGAAGTTAGATGGTGTCATTTTCAAGGTGGATTTCGAGAAAGCGTACGATAAGGTTAAATGGCCCTTTCTCCAACAGGCATTGCGTATGAAAGGTTTTGATGCAGCCTGGCGACGCCAGGTTGAATCATTTACGCAAAAAGGGAGTGTGTGAATTAAAGTGAATGACGATATTGGTCATTACTTCCAGACACAAAAAGGCCTAAGACAAGAAGATCCGATGTCCCCTATCTTGTTTAACATTGTGGTTGACATGTTAGCTATCTTGATAGGAAGGGCTAAGGAGAATGGTCAAGTGGGTGCCTTGGTACCTCATCTGGTTGATGGAGGTGTATCCATCCTTCAGTACGCTGATGATACAATCATCTTTATGGAGCATGACCTGGCCAAGGCGAGAAATATGAAGCTGGTGTTATGCCTTTTCGAACAATTGACTGGGTTAAAGATTAACTTTCATAAGAGCGAGCTGTTCTGCTTTGGTAGAGCCAAAGACGAACAGGAAGCTTACCGGCAAATGTTTGGGTGCGATTTGGGGGATTTACCTTTCTCTTACCTAGGTATTCCAATCCACCATAGAAAGCTGACCAATAGAGAATGGAAGTGCATCGAAGACCGGTTCGAGAAGAAACTGAGTTGCTGGAAGGGCAAGCTCATGTCATATGGAGGCCGACTAATTTTGATTAATTCGGTGCTCACGAGTATGCCTATGTTTCTCTTATCGTTCTTTCAAGTCCCAGTTGGTGTTAGGAAAAGACTGGACTTTTATCGATCGCGTTTCTTTTGGCAAGGTGATGATCTTAAAAGAAAATACAGACTTGCAAAATGGGATATCATCTGTAGACCGAAAGACCAAGGGGGTCTTGGTATTGAGAATCTTGAAGTCAAGAACAGATGCCTTCTTAGCAAGTGGATGTGGAAGCTTTCTTTTGAGACTGAGGCCATGTGGGCCCAAATCCTTCGCAGCAAGTACCTACAGACAAAGTCCTTGTCTCAGGTCACTGTCAGGCCAACTGACTCGCCGTTCTGGAAAGGCCTGATGAAAGTCAAACAATCGTTGTTTAATAGGACAAAGGTTGTTATTGGTAACGGCGCTAGTACACGATTCTGGGAGGATACTTGGCTCGGTGAGACACCCTTGGCCATTCAATATCCGTCTTTATATCGTATTGTTCAACGACGTGAGGTGTTCGTTGCTACGGTGTTTCAATCCAACCCCCTTAATATTCAGTTCAGACGGTCGTTAGTGGGCAATCATTGGGAAGATTGGCTCCGTCTAGTTCGGAGACTAATGGATGTCCATCTTTCTCAACAACCCGATGAATTGCGCTGGAAACTGACTAGGTCTGGAGTTTTCACGGTTAAATCAATGTATATTGATGTGATTAATTCGAGCTCCATTCCTAAATCCAACCATGTTTGGGCTGTCAAAGTTCCTTTGAAAATAAAAGTGTTTATGTGGTTTGTCCATAAACAGGTTATTTTAACCAAGGATAACTTGATTAAGCGTAATTGGACAGGACCTACGAGGTGTAGCTTCTGTGATCGGGACGAGACGATCAAGCATCTCTTTTTTGATTGCCCGCTTGCCAGAGTACTTTGGAGGACGGTTCACATTGCTTTTAATATTACTCCACCGAATTCTGTCACCACGTTATTTGGGACATGGCTCACTGGGGTTGAGCCTGAATTAGCGAGACATATTCGTGTTGGAGTTTGCGCGTTGTTGTGGACTATCTGGACTTGCAGAAATGATTTGGTTTTTAACAGAATATCACGTATTCATTTTTTGCAGGTTATTTTCCGAGCCACGGCCATGATCCGTTCATGGTCACTACTCACTCCGATGGTGGCCAGGGAGCATTTGGTTACTGGATCTATCCGCTGGGAGATGGTAGCTCGGGATATCTTCAACCGGTTTGGATGGCGGTCCTGTAATAGGATAGGCAATTAGTTTACCTATCTATATTTAGCCAGCCGGATGTGGCATCTTTTCTTGGCTAGTCTGTGTGTCCAGCCTCTTTTGCTCTGTGTGAGCTGTCTTTTTATTACTTTTCTGTCGGAGACTTTCGAACCTTGTTGGAACCTTTTCTTTCGTTAATAAGATGGCCGTATGCATCACTCTGATGCAGAGGCCGGGGAAACCCCCCTTTTCGAATAAAAAACACGCTGCAGTCGGCAAGATATGTTTGTTTATAGCTACACAGGGGCAAGTTGGACATTTCTCCAGCTCCCTGTCGTCCCGCCTCCATGTGAACTGCAGGACAGCGCTCTACCCCCTCTAATCACCCACAAATGCACGTGTTAGTTTCTTATTGGTAGATTTTGGGCTGTAAAGAAAGTAAAAAAACAGATAAAAGAAACCTAGCTAGGTTTAGTATATTTAGAATTTAAAATTAACATGCCAGGCTCTTATTGGCCTGATTTAGGCTGTGAAAAAAAGTCAAAAAAATCTCAAACAAAAAATTAGTGAGAAATAGGGTGAAGCAAAATTGCATCGCACACCCATAATTGTACACGCCGATGGAGAGGACATTGAGAAAATTTGCATCCAAACGCTATGTGTCGTGGATTTGTCACGGCAGATGTCTTAGTGTGAGGACTTAGTCGTGAGGCCAACGCACCTATGTGGTAGCTTGAGAGGGGTTGATCGGGATGAGAGACGCGAGGCGGATTAACACACAAGACAAGGATTTAGACAGCTTCGGGCCCCGGGAAACATCATCCGGTAATAGCCCTACATGCTGTTTGTGGCTAGGTCTCATTATGCTCATCATGGAGTCGCCGCATAAACCGGCTCTCCTCTAATTGTGTCTAGCCTTTCAAGATTATCTCCCCTCTTCGGGTGCCATGCCCCTCCTTATATAAGTTGAAGGGGCGGGTTACATATAGAGTCCTAGCCGGATTAAGACTTAAACTATTCTGACTTCTCATCACAGGCTTCTCTTCATGGGCTTCTTAACGTCTTGGGCTTCTTAACGTCTCGGGCTTATTAACCCCAGGCAACTCTGTCTGTCGGGTTATAACTGTCTGCCAGGTCGTAACCATCTGCCGGGTTATAACTATTTGCCGGCTTACAACTGTCCGTCGGGTCAGAGAATATCTGCCGGCTTACAACTGTCCGCCGGGTTAAAGACTATCTGCCGGCTTACAACTGTCTGCCGGGTCAGAGGGTCACCAGGCTCTGTCGGGTCATCAGTGAGTCATCAGTCCTCGGGCGGTTTACCAATGAAATACCAAGTCCTAGCAGGGTCATAACTCCGGCCGGGTCATACCGCAGGGTATATCCCCGACATTAGCCCCTAATTTAATTTGGATTTATCCATGTTAAACTGATCCTGTAAAACAAACACAAGAACAAATTTGACAGAATTGTGCTCCGGGTTAAGAATTCTTATAAGCCGGCACCTGATCATCCTTAATTCCTTGTCATTTCCTTCTTCTAGAAAATCCGGGTCAATAGGCCAGCTTCATACTCAATTTACTGACGTTAGTTTCTCACAGAAATTTTGTGAAGAATAATTCATTTGACTCAGCTCGCAATGCTTAACAAAAATATTGGTCTTTGAAATACTCAATATTTTTGATAATCATCAAGCTTGAAAATATACCTCCCTTATATGCATATCACTTGTAGCCCCGAAGTCTTAAGAAGGGAGCGTAGTAACCGCTTAAGACTTGCTTCAATATAAATGTCGCAACCTTGAAGAAATCCGGGTTGTTCATCTCAGTCACTAGTCATAAACTCAATATTCCACATATGTAGCCCCCAAGTGCCGGATTGTCATGCTTGCTGCAACCTGGGACTTGTAATTGCCTTATGTTCATAAAAACTTCAACCAGTGTAGCCCCAAGGGCCGGGTTGTCATGCTTGCAGCAATCTGGGACTTTATATATACTTCATTGAAAATAACATCATATGATGCAACCCCCACCATGGGGATCGAACCCACGTCCATAAGGTTAAGAGCTTTGTGCTCTACCAAATGAGCAGTGGACCCTTCAATATAATGGATTAAAGCTTATGTACCTTGAGTTTTTGACAGGAGCAATTGGTAGCCCCCAAGGGCCGGCTCATCACTATGTGATGGGTCGGGTCTTCAATAAAGCAAGTTAAGAATGACCTTGCATTAGCCCCCAAGTGCCATGGTGCATGTTGGCAGTGACATGGGACTTGCATATTTGATGTACTCTCAATCAGAATAATGTAGCCCCCAAGTGCCGGGTCGTATGCCTGCAGAGAGTTGGAACTATTCATTCCATTGCAGAATAAATCATATCCATGGATAAAGAAATAATAGCCATTGCGCTGACGCGACTTTGGAAAATTCAATCATTCAATATCATAATGAAAATTCAGCCAAATTGGCTATTAAAGATTGGAATATATAATCCGGCGGCTCTTGGCCAATAGAGACTTAATGCGCATCCATTATCCTCGGGGATGCAACCCGGCGGGTTTATAACCTGGAAAATTGGCTCAATTGCCGGCTTACATCGCCTCATCCAGTGAGAGTAACAACCCAATGATTTATAAGCGCATAATCCCAATTACGCAATCCAAATGATACTGGCGACTTAAAGTCCGTAGCCAGGGCCGGTTTAGAAAAACCTCATATAATTATAACAAAATAAATATCATACCTGTGATATTTGTTAACACCGCCGACTCATCATATGCCGTGCAGTAAAGGTTACAACCCAAGTATTGAGAGCACAACGCCCTATTCAATTTGTTTATACCGCCGGCTTACAAAGCCAAAGGTAGTAAGGGGTAACATCCCAAAGCTTAGAGCCAGAACTCCAAGCATATAAGATCATCATACACTGGCGACTTATAGTCCAAAGCCAGGCCGGGTTAATAAACACCGGGTAATTTCATATATGAACCATAAGTCATCATAGCCTTCATCGGTTTTCAACCATGTATTAACATGTCACAAAAGATGAACCTCAAAAAATTTTCAAATATAAATCAAAAGATAAAAACAAGGCTTTTCATAGGCTGCCAGGCCTAAAAATCAAGTGCTTTCAAAGGGCCGCACAGCCGCTGAGTTAAACCTTTATGCAGACCTTAGAAGCCGGGCCTCACATGACCAGTCGTCGTTTTAACTTTGACAAGTTCAGGGTCTTAATAAGATTGACTGTCAAAAGTTCGGCGGGTCATTCCAAGATTACCTGGGCGGAGTGGCAGACTTAAAAAGGCAGGATAACCCGGGTTTTTAGGTGAATACACCTGGCTTCCAAGCCTATTACAAGGGTCATAAAAACTCTTGTCCGTTGAACAAAGAGCCTCCAAGTAATATTTCATTCCAGGCGTACAAGCCGGATCAATAGGGTAATCATAGCTATGCTCAATGAGCAAGAAGCCCCCAAGTATTTTGTAATCATGGCGTACAAGCCGGATCAAAAGGTTAGTCATAGCTATGCTCGATGAGCAGGAAGCCCCCAAGTGACCATAATAAGGTAAGCCCATGAGGCAGGATACCAATGTTTGAACCGCGCATCATGGCAGCAAGTTCTCTTTGGCAATATTTAATTATTATTTTTGAGAACTCAAACTTACGAGGGATGAATTCTTTTTGAACCGGATGTTGAGAGCTCAAAACATTTTGGGAGAGAAATTTCCCTTAAGCTGGAATCTTTTCTGATAACCCGGAATCCGTCTATCGAACCAGAACTTTTTGGATTGCCAGGCACTTTTTAAGCCGGAAATTGTCTGACAACCTTTTGCATTTTCAGCAATGTGGCAGTAGCCTCCGGGACCGGGTTATTTTCCCTCCAATGACCCGGGATTCTTGAATCTGCTAAAACTGGCAAGATTTGCTGAGTCATGTCATTGTAGCCCCCGAGTCTCAGGACGACTCGAGGAGTTGGCTTGAGATTCTTCATTCTTGCACATGGCATAAGCCGCCAGATAATTTGAACAGCGGAACACTGAAATTGATGTAAACCAGAAGCTTGAAGCGAGTGGATGATCCTTGCAATATTTGCTATATACTCCCGGTACGAGTCATTCAACAAACTCCGTGACATAACAGTCTCCTTTGCAGTAGACAACTTGTCATGCATTAAAGAATTTGCAAGCCAGAGTAATCGCTCTTTTAAAGAAATTAATATGTGGTAAAAAATATACTGGATGGATATCACCTGACTCGTCCGGACAACGGATGATCCATATATAGCGTCCGTAGATAACTTGGTTATGGTACGGCCCATCTATTGTCAACAGAAAACTACCTTTTCGCAGCCAGCCTTCTACCTTACCTTCAATCAGTCTTATCTGCTCTTCTGTGATAAAAGAGCACACGGGAGTAACCGGCGCGTTAATGCAACAGCTTACAGAGGTAGAGGCGGCTCGGCGAGGTGGAACGAGACACGGCAGAATTGGCGTGGGCGGGTCACGCGCCGGGTGAGGTAGCCCGCTGCAGATGCCAACGAGGGCGATGTAGACATCTTTTTTTTTACTCTGGCTCTATCCCACCGGGTCAACTCCTCCTCTCTCTCTTTTTTGTGGCGAGCGAAGGACGGGCTTAGAGAGCGCCAGCGAAAAGGGGGCGGCTCGCGGCAGATGGGTTGAGGCCGTAGCCGGCTTAACTGCGGCGGCTCAAGGCCGGCCGCGGCAGGGTCGGCCGTGAGACCCGTGCTGGAGCAGTGGCAGAACGGCGGCTGGCCCCGGTGGCTCAACGCCCGGCAGGGGCGACTTAGTACTACCACGGCGGCTCCAAGGGCAGCGGAGGCCGAGCCGGCGGGTCGGCGTAGCGCAGAGGTGGAACAATGTCGACCGCGGCGAGGGCGGTTCACAGCAGTGCGAGGCGCGGCGGCTCACAGGCCAGGGCGCAGGTCAGCTGCGGCAAAGGACCGGCTCAAGGCGCAGACCAAAAGCACTGTCCAGCCGCCGCCTGAGTACTCCTCCGAGTCGCAGCCTCTTCTTGTATTTACTTTTTTTTTTGTGCGTCAGACTCTGTCAAACTAGCAGCCAGATTTTCAACTTCTGAACAACTGCAAATTACTTCTTCGATGCTGAACGAATCGGAGACTCCAACTGACTTTTGGCGATTTTATAGATCAAGACTTGACATGCTAGAGAAACAGAATAGCAGAAGATGATGGTGTTCGGCGACTTAAAGGTGAGCCGACGATGCGACGAAGGCCGTCTATTTCCGGGTCATCTGATCGTGCAGGCCAGTCCATAGTTTGGTGGTTCTTTCAGACGGACCGGACCATGGCAGCTTGATGGAACCAGGGTGGGTCTCGGCGGCAACCAGGCAGCTCGCTGTTGACAAGGCAAATCATGGCAGCGGCCGGCCGACTCGGCGCAGAGGTCGGCGGCTCGCGGCTCAACACGCAGCTAACCCGAGGCGGTGGCCTTCCCGGTGACTTGGAGACAGTGGGATCACTGCAGTTTATTATTATTACTAGCTAAATGTGCGTGCGTTGCTACGGGCTTTTCAAAATTTACATACAAATGCATTATTTTGAAAGAACTATAATGATGTTGATATCCATAAAGATAAAACAAATGAATACATCATTCTAGATCTCTCCAATATTTTTTTTGCGGGGATAGGAAAACCGAATCTTAGCAGCACAAATATAATACTCCCTCCGTTCCACAATGTAGCGCATATAGATTTTTTGAGAAGTCAAGCTTTACAAACTTTGACCAATTTTATAGAGAAAAACATATACATGTAGAATACCAAATACATATCCTTAGATACATCACAAGATGTACTTTTATATTGTATATATTTGATATCGTAGATATAAATAGTTTTCTCTATAAATTTGGTCAAAGTTTGTAAAGTTTGACTTTTTAGAAAATTTATATGCACTACATTATAGAATGGAGGGAGTACATGCTTCCCTGTTAGAGGTATAAATATGTATAATTCTTAATTGACGTGTTTTTTAAATCTTCTACCTCATAACACCATAATTCCAGTGATTGTGCCACATACTTTTTGGAATTTATTCACCCTACAATATTATTTTAGGGGGTGAATTTATTCACCCTACAATATTTTGTAGGGGGTCAAACTGAAAAGTGAAGCATGCGTCTTATGACAGAAATTGTAAAGTGAATGGGAGTAATGATCAACCTTTTCAAGAAGTCCTCTACTGATCTACACCTTCAAAAGTTATGATTTCATCAACATAAAAATATATGATATACTTGTAGATACCATGAATTTTGCTTGATATGATATAGCAAGAAACATGGAAGTGCAGTGGTTTGATGCTCAGACTCATCTGCACCCGGTCAAGAAACAAATCATAACAAATTCAAAAAGATCCCATTTTTTGCATGGTAGATACTTTAGTGCGTGAGGTCCGCTCCAACTTCTAGATAATTTAGACATCTAGTAGCTCTCAGTAAAAAAGATAAAATAGGGCCAGAACAGTATCTGAACAGTAAACTTTTTTACAGACCCAAATTTGTCTTTTTTGCCGAGATCTACTCAGATGTCCAAATGATCTGAAAATTGAAGTGGACCTCACGCACCTAACTATCTACCATGCAATAAGTCATTTTTTTCAAGTATTTGTTTTGTTTTTTCTCTTCAACACGGGTGCAGATGAGCCTGGGCTCATCTATGGGTATTCAAAAACATGGGACAATTTTTTTTTTGCCTTAACATGGGTCAAATACTGACAATCCAAAACTATAGCTCAAGAAAGTAAACACTCTGTGCATAGAGAAGAAAAGAAAGCATCAACTCCAAATAATTTTTGTCACCAAAATGGTTATGGTCATCCTCTCATTGGTCACTCTCCTTATGTGTCTTGTTCCCCATGGTTGGGCTTTCTCGAACAACTTGACCTTCTTCCTCCAATCCAACACTGGTGCACGTAGGCACGCTGCAGGCTGACTGAACCTATATGCAACTCGTGCTAGACATACATGGGACCCTAAAGGGCACACAAGTATGAAGAAGACGAGGTTGGACTTGGCATAGTGATCATTGGGGTTGAATCGGTCAATGTGCTCGAACCGCTGCAGTGATGAAACATACGTAGTAGACGCGATCGCCATCACAGTCGGGCATGTAGCACATCCCTTCCAAGAATGTCGCCTAGTTGTGCACCCAGTGGCTGGCAGAATCTAAACCATGCCAGCAATAGCACACTACCATTCGTTGCCTCCAACATTGCCGCTACAAGGCTGAAGCATAGTGCCGCCATCGATAGCACCAGTAGGAGTGCACCCAGCCGACTCACCTCCTTCCTCCCCCACACGCAGTACCCACCACCGTGATGCTCTCAATTACAAACAACAATGATGCCATCATCATCCCTGTCATCTCGTCCTCCTCAAATTCCGCCAACGCCTTCGGTTCTTCCGGCCTCGTCCACATGAACGATGACGCGGAGTAAATTTACGAAGAGGCAGTTGGTGTCCTCCCCGCTAGCTCTTCGCCTTCACTCTGCATAGCATCAGGGGGGTGATGGAGGTCGGCACCCATGAGCTCATGTTTCTCTAGGGCTTCGTGAGCACGTCCCCATCCTCCTCTGCGACCTCCACACCTGCCTCATCCGCAGAAATGTTTCTGTGCTTAACCGAAGCGGGGATAGTTGTGTAATAGCATCCTCTCCTCTCGGGCTGTACAAGCCCTTTCTTTGCAAATTTGTCTTCTCTAAGTTGTTCTATCAATCATCTCTCCATATCTGTTTGGGGAGCTCTATCCAACCATGATGTCTCCAATGCAATTGTAATTTCTCCACCAGTTGGCTCTGTACAAATCAAACACACATAACCAATAGTTCATTAGTTGGTTCTATAAAAAAATGTTTTAAATACAGGCTTCTCTGTAACTGTTAAGGGTAAGAGAAAAATGAAGAATGCATCAAACTTACCAAGGCGTTCAATGAAACTTTGTGACAAGTAGCTTGAAAGTTGTTCCCAGTCTCCAAAAGAATCCAAATTGTATTGTCCAAACTGACCATCGAACTCGAAACGTTTTACTGCTTTAGAGTATGTGTTTTCCTACCATAAAACAAACTTCAGTAACTATTAAAGGAAATGTGAATCCTGATACATAAATACACATGAGCACTGTTACTTATCTGATTCAGACTCGGATATACATGTAACTGTAGTTTATGAAGTTATAGCATCAGTTCTGGAGAAAACTCTCAAACTATAGTACACAATAAAAGGGGACATATAATCCGGGGTTTGATCCACTAACTAATCCTACTCCATCCAGCCTAACTAACAGATATAGCAAGGCAGGTCATCCAATGTTAATTGTGCCAAGAACTTAATTATTATTTTTCAAATCAGAACTTGATTTTCCTTAGATGAAATTGTCTCCAGTGTGTATGAAGCATGAATAAATCAATTTAAAAAAATGCAACAACTACACAATCAAGGATTCTAGTCAAAAATATTCCACATCAGCTAAACATCATTGCATCCGCAACTAATCACAAGTAGTTATAAAAGTGCAGCAACTACACAAACATCTCAGTTCACAAACTGTAACCCTATTCACTAACTGTAACTCTATTCACTGCTAGTCAAAAAGAATGCTTCACTGCAGTGACATGGCATCACATGTAATATTGTTTAAGTTACCATATTCTTCCTCTACAAAATAAATTATGTACACGGGGAGCAGCTGAGCAGCGGGGAGCAGCTGCAAAGGCGGCGGCGCCCAGGTCCATGCCAGTTCTGAACCTGGTGGCGTGCAAGTAGAGCCGGGCAGCAGCGAGCACCTCCACAGCGCCTTCTGCCGACCACCAGTGCCCGCCCTCGGCACCCATGGCTCTGTTGTCTTTTCGCTGCAGCTGCACGAGTACGACACAGGAGCACAGTAAGCAGCAGCAACACGAGCACACAGGAGGGCGACCACGAACAACATCAGTAGTACGGGCCGGCCAGAAGTAGCAGCAGCAGCATGCACCGGCAAGAAGCAACAGCAGGGGCATGACAGAGCGACCATTCTGACACTCATAATTTTCCTAAGGAGTAACTATCAGAATCTAAGTCAATGGTCTTGGAAGAATATCCCAATCAAGTAGAGCTTGTTGGTTATACAACCACCTTATTGGCCTTCTTTCCAACTCATAAAAGTATTCTAGATTGATCATAGTACACATACACAAACTGTTGGACTAAATTAACGAATCAGCGTGGATCTGGGAAACATGAAGAGGACTATATGTCTATACCTGAGGTATGTTGTTATAGAAAACCTCATATTTATTAGAGCTCATGGCCATTTTCTCCATTTTAAGTTTCAGATCACCATCTGACTGCCAAATTGTAGATGGCAGGGCTGCATACAATTTGAATTCATCAAGAATTTGCAACTTGAAAGATGACAGTTGAAAACATTAGTGGCGATGATTTTAACAATAAGAGAGAAAAGTGTATGATCAAATCGAGGTTGAAGATACTGTTGGGAATCGTAGCATAATTTTAAAATTTTCCTACGCTCACCAAGATGCATCTATGGAGTATACTAGCAACGAGGGGAAGGGAGTGCATCTACATACCTTTGTAGATCGCGAGCGTAAGCGTTCCAATGAACGTGGATGACGGAGTCGTACTCGCCGTGATCCAAATCACCGATGACCGAGTGCCGAACGGACGGCACCTCCGCGTTCAACACACGTACGGTGCAGCGACGTCTCCTCCTTCTTGATCCAGCAAGGGGGAAGGAAAGGTTGATGGAGATCCAGCAGCACGACGGCGTGGTGGTGGATGTAGCGGGTCTCGACAGGGCTTCGCCGAGCTTCTGCGAGAGAGAGAGGTGTAGCAGGGGAGGAGGGAGGCGCCCAAGGCTGTAATGCTACTGCCCTCCCTCCCCCCCCTTTATATAGGCCCCCTGGGAGGGGGGGGGGCGCCGGCCAAGTCCCATCTAGGGTGGGGGCGGCGGCCAAGGGGGGTAACTTACCCCCCAAGTCAGGTGGGGCGCCCCCCCCCCCACCCTAGGGTTTCCAACCCTAGGCGCAGGGGGAGGCCCATGGGGGGCGCCCCAGCCCACTATAGGCTGGTTCCCTCCTCACTTCAGCCCATGGGGCCCTCCGGGACAGGTGGCCCCACCCGGTGGACCCCCGGGACCCTTCCGGTGGTCCCGGTACAATACCGATAACCCCCGAAACTTTCCTGGTGGCCGAAACTGGACTTCCTATATATAATTCTTCACCTCCGGACCATTCTGGAACTCCTCGTGACGTCCGGGATCTCATCCGGGACTCCGAACAACTTTCGGGTTTCCGCATACACATATCTCTACAACCCTAGCGTCACCGAACCTTAAGTGTGTAGACCCTACGGGTTCGGGAGACATGCAGACATGACCGAGACGCCTCTCCGGTCAATAACCAACAGCGGGATCTGGATACCCATGTTGGCTCCCACATGTTCCACGATGATCTCATCGGATGAACCACGATGTCGAGGATTCAGTCAATCCCGTATACAATTCCCTTTGTCAATCGGTATGTTACTTACCCGAGATTCGATCGTTGGTATCCCAATACCTTGTTCAATCTCGTTACCGGCAAGTCTCTTTACTCGTACCGCAATGCATGATCCCGTGACTAACGCCTTAGTCACATTGAGCTCATTATGATGATGCATTACCGAGTGGGCCCAGAGATACCTCTCCGTCACACAGAGTGACAAATCCCAGTCTCGATCCGTGCCAACCCAACAGACACTTTCGGAGATACCCGAAGTGCACCTTTATAGTCACCCAGTTACGTTGTGACGTTTGGCACACCCAAAGTACTCCTACGGTATCCGGGAGTTGCACGATCTCATGGTCTAAGGAAAAGATACTTGACATTGGAAAAGCTCTAGCAAACGAAACTACACGATCTTTTATGCTATGCTTAGGATTGGGTCTTGTCCATCACATCATTCTCCTAATGATGTGATCCCGTTATCAATGACATCCAATGTCCATAGTCAGGAAACCATGACTATCTGTTGATCAACGAGCTAGTTAACTAGAGGCTTACTAGGGACACGTTGTGGTCTATGTATTCACACATGTATTACGATTTCTGGACAATACAATTATAGCATGAACAATAGACAATTACCATGAACAAAGAAATATAATAATAACTATTTATTATTGCCTCTAGGGCATATTTCCAACAGATACCTATTGCGGAAGCACATGATGAAGCTGGAAAGAAAACAAATAGGTGTCAAACTAAATACCGAACATGCACTTTTTTTCATTTTTCTGACCAAAAGGTGAGATAACATGATAGAATTCTAATGAAGGAGCATCATTTTAGTAACTCGAGGTGAAAGTACAGTTGTTTTCAGTCAATTGCATAATGAAGCCAACTATTTTCAATATCGATCTCCTTAAATCTACTTACGCTCAGTGCAGCAGGTCTCAATCCAAGATAATCGAATTCTGAAAGAATTCAGAATCCAAATTTGTGACAGATAATAATGATAATACAATCAATGGCATTCCTTGAACACATACGGTGATGCTCCTTGACATAAACATGGGCAGGAATAACTGTACACACATGTTGATGATTTAAGGAGTTAGTCAGAAGAGAAGAGGGAAGTAAACGAGGATATGTCAAATCTGCCTGGGAAGTAAAGTACTATTACCTTTTTTTCTCAGATCCCTGCTTCATTCACAAGATCATAAACTCTCTAATTGAACAGATTACAGAATAGGCTGCCATACAAGCATTACAACAAAGTTAGGGACATTTTCTACATTTTAAGTACAAGATTTCCTACAGAAGATGTGTGATGAAGATTGAAACCCGTAAGAACAAAAGACAAGACAAGCAAATAAGGGTTGGAAACAAAAACTCTAAGAACCAGAATTCAAGATGAGATAATCCTATGAGTAAGAAACCTCAAATGTTGAGTTGCGCATCTTATCATGGCACATTGGAATCACTTGATGAACATAATTTAAAAACAAATTTTTAGTCTGCAAACAATCAGTTCAACACATGTGAGAATTTACAGAATTTGCAGACAATCAGGCTGCAAACAATCAGTTCAATGGAACAATGGCATCTGAGGAAGAAACACATGTGATATCTGCATGAGCCAAAACGTGCATGAGCCTTGCAGTACGGAGCAGTTCAACATCTTTAGGTGCCCTTTTGTGTAGAAAATCTCTCACATCCCCCAGCAAGATAAGCTTCAAACCTGTAAAATAACTTTGTCCTCTGTTGATAAGAAGCCATTGCATGACAGAGATATGGTGTGAAACAAATCCCTTGACTCTGAAACACAGATAAAGAGACTGCTATTCCCCACGTGGCAGACGGAGGAGCATGATATGGTGCCATAAGTAAGAGCGGGGCAGTGAGCACAGACCTGGACGGAGACGCTCTTCTCGCCGTAGACGGACTACCCGGCGACCATGTTCTTGGTGCAGAGCGGGTCCTCCTTGGCCTTGGTGATGAAGACGCCGTCGTGCTTGTGCGGCGCCACGATCACCTTGCTCCCGCCCTTCATGCCGGGCCCTCCCCTTCCCCCGCCGCCACGACCACGGCCCCTGGGCGTCCTGCCTCCCCGGCCACCCCTGCCGCTGCGGCCACCGCCATCGCTTCTCCCGCCGAAGCCCCTGCCCCCGCGGTCGCCGCCGTCGCTCCTGCCGCCAAAACCCCTCCCGCCGCATCCTGCGTGAAGCGTAACAGCGCCCGCGAGTGAGATCGGGGATGTGAGGAAGAAGAATAAGGCAGCGCGTAAGGAGACGGGTGATTACCTCCTCGTGCCGGTGGCCTCATGGTGTCGGAATTTGTCGCTATCGCCGCCGGAGATGTGAGGAAGGAGGCGGGGATCCGGGAGGCCTTGGTTGCCGCCACCTCGAAGCGACACTTCCTTGACGAGGACACGGCTGTCAGCCGTGACGTATGGTGGCGCGTCACCAATCTGGGAACGCCGCCGTCGTGGGCTTCGATCTGGAAGCGCAAGCGCCGAGGCGGAGAGGCGATCCCGGCGCGTCGCCGATCTGGTGGCGCGTCGCGCCGTTGGTCGACTCCGGCGGAGATCGGGAGCCCTCTCTTTCACGGCGGAGAGGCGGCGGCTGAGGCAAGATCCGGCACGTTGCGGCGGCAAAGGGATGGAGCGGCGGCGGCGAAGGGATGGAGGGCGGCCACGAACGAGGGCAGTGAGTCGGGCATAGTAGGGCGTGCAGTCGAGGGCATGTGACGTCGCTCGTACGTGCGGGGTTTTTTTGCTGGTTATTTTTCATAGGTTTTTTATCGCTGGTTAATCGTCGTAGATTTTTTCGAGCGCGGGGGCTGGTGGAGGAATTGGTACGTGGTTTTTTCGGTTAGTGGGGGTCAGCGTGAGGTGGGAGGAGGTACCAAAATAGGTACCAAAAAAATCGGGTGAGGTGGGACGAAAATTGACCGACGGAGACTACCAACTGCTCCATTAGGAGTAGAGATTATTATTATTTAAAAATGGAGAAGGACCCCCAGCCTCTGCATCTGGGCGATGCATGCGGCCACTTTATTAATTATTCTCACAAGACCTTACAAAGTGATACAACAGTAAGACTAAAGCCACCGTCTAAGCAACAACTGTCGCTACTCCTATCCAGTTGATGAAGGGGCGCTGATAGCCTGGGCCTAATACCAAACAGACATCGCAGCCAAACCTAAACATTTAAGACCTGAGGTCCCAACCAGGACGCCTGCCAGGTATGGGGCACCTACCAGTCCGGCGCACTCCTCAACCAGGACGCCTGCCGGGTATGAGGCCGCCGCAGCAACCTGCCACCAATCCATCTTCAGAGCTGTACTGTTGCATCTACCGTGCCAGGTCTCTCTGCCATCGACGCCACCACGACGCCAGACAGCGTCGTCCTCCTGCGCGAGTCCATCCTCGCACATCGAACTCCGAATCTGCACTGCGCCACGCCGCCGAGATCCGTCGCCATCAATGTGTAGGATGAAGCACCGCTCCACCAAAGATGCCGTCCGCTGGTCTCGCGAAGCCGAGTGCACCTCCAAGAATGCCGCCCCCAAGGGGGTAACGACACGTGCTTGCCGCCAGCATCCGATTAGCTGATCTAGGGTTTCCCCCGGAGGTATTGAGTGGAGTTGGGAGCTTCACCTCGATGATGCCTTCATGAAGGAAACGATGATAAGGGCATCGTCATCACCGGCTCCGGCCATCGACCGAAAACCAGGTTTTCACCCGGATCCGTCCCAAGAAATCCACCCGATAACATGTGCACCGTCTCGACCGCCTTCAAAGCCCCAGATCCAGCCGCCTAGATCTGGCGACCAACCGCGACAACAGTGCCACCGTAGGAGCCCTGGCGCACCGGCCACAGCCTGAGTGTGCCACCACTGGAGCCTAGGAGGAGGGCTCCCACCCCGCCTCGCCAAGCCGTGAGAGCCACCGAGATGGATCCCGCGCGCTCGTCACCCTCTCTGATCCGAATCAATCCATAGCAGATCGCCGTCACAGATCCGCCTTGGACAGGGACACCACGCCATGCCGCCGCGGGAAGCCCTAGCTTCACCAGCTGCCACCCTCCAGGGCCGCCGCCCCGGAATCCAGACAGAACATCGCCGCTGCCACCGGCCATGTTCCGCTGCCGCCGACCGGCCAAGCCGCCGGCCACTGCGACCTACGCAGCCATGACCAAGCACGCCCACCGAGCAGCCGGCACCACCAGATCTTCCACGAAGCCCGCCGCTCCGCCGCCTCCTCCCATCACCATGCCGCCAAGGCGCCGTCGGCGGACTCAGATCGGCTGCGCCGCCGCGACGACGGCTCAGATCAGGGAGGAGGGCCCCTGCGCCCCGGGTGACCTGCCTCACCCAAAGGAACGCGGGAGGGAAGGGGGCCTCCGCCGCCGCCGTCAACCACTCGGGCTTTGCCCGGCGGCCTCCTCCAACGGCGGCGGAGGGGAGGGGAGGGAGGGGTTGGGAGCCCCGCGGCGGTGGGGGTAGGGTTCCGCCCGAGCCACCCTAGCGGGGGGCGACACGGGGGCACTCGTATGTCAATCGGATCACTGCAGTTGAAGCGAGGGTGTTGATGCGGGAAGCGTGACTCGCGATAGCGAAGGCATCCGGGCGGCTCAACACGCGCTACGGTGGCAGAGTTGGGCCCGCTTGAAAAGTTCCTGAGGACCGCGTGAGAGCGGAGAGGCACCGGCGGACTGGCGATGCGAGGCGGCATAGCGGCTCGAGGCGGCGCAGGGAAGAGCAGCCACAGTGCGACGGCGGCGGGGGAGGCTAACCCCCAGCAAAGCAACGCGGCAGCCTCGGGGAGGGCGACTCGCGGCGGTGGCGGGCGGCTCACGGACAGCACCGGCTCGCAGCAGGGTCGACGCGTGGCGAGGCGGAGGTGAGACCATGGATGTGGGCGGCTCACGGCACGACCATAGGACGGAGGGCGTCGAGGTAGCCGGCGGCTCCGAACACGGCTGGCTCAAGGTGTGGCCATCGGCCGCAGCAGTGGAGGCGGGTCGTCGTGGCAGCCCGGAGATGGAGGCGGCTCAGAGAAACCGGCGGCTCAGCATGGCCGCGCTGCGGAGGCCCTCAGCAAGAAGACGCAGGGCGGGTCGCAGCACAGATGCGGGCCGGTGAGCACGATCCGGTGGGACGAAGGGCGGAGTCCGCCGGTGAGGGGAAGGTTGAGCGCGACTTAAGGCGGCGCAGAGGGTCGCCGTGGCGAAGCGAGGTCAGAGTGGCGAGTCGACATCGGAGCGGCTCGCGGCAAGGTCGAGTCGGCGAAACCACGGCGGCTCAGAGCATCGATGAGCGGGGGCGTCTCAAAACAACAGTGGGGCGGACAGCGACTCGGGCCAGAGCCGATTCAGAAGAAGCCGACGGCTCAGGCCAGAGGCGACTCGCGGACGCGAAGGCGGGCTGGTCCTGGCGACACGGCGACGGCGGCAAAAGCCAACCGCAGGGGTGAACGACCGGCGGAGCAACGGCGGCTCGATGGCGGAATCCACTTTCGAATCGTGGGCTGTTTTTTTTCTTCTTTCCTTTTTTTCTTTTTTATCGATTTCTTTTCAGATCCGCCTCGGGACTTCCTTTTGTGCAACTCACGCGGGTGCTTGATACAGGATGACGTGACCCGGTGCACGGCGGCTCAGCAGAACGGCAGCCCGGGAATAACTAAATCAACTACACGATGACGGTGGACAGAGCGCAACCCTGACCTCAGTAGAACTAAAATCTCCCAGATCGAATCTGAACTGATGAACTCAAAAACTGATGCGGATCCTTCCAAATCAAGTCTTCTTCAACTAGCCAATCGCGAGCTTCTCGATCCGTAGAAGAGATCCCTCCAAGAACTCATCACCCCCGTGCGCGGGCCCCATGGTGGGCGCCAACTGTCGTGGATTTGTCACGGCAGATGTCCTAGTGTGAGGACTTTGTCGTGAGGCCAACGCACCTATGTGGTAGCTTGAGAGGGCTTGATCGGGATGTGAGACGCGAGGCGGATTAATACACAAGACAAGGATTTAGACCGCTTCGGGCCCCGGGAAACATCATCCGGTAATAGCCCTACATGCTGTTTGTGGCTAGGTCTCGTTATGCTCATCAGGGAGTAGCCGCATAAACCGGCTCTCCTCTAATTGTGTCTAGCCTTTCAAGATTATCTCCCCTCTCCGGGTGCCCTGCCCCTCCTTATATAAGTTGAAGGGGCAGGTTACATATTGAGTCCTAGCCGGATTAAGACTTAAACTATTTTGACTTCTCATCATGGGCTTCTCCCCATGGGATTCTTAACGTCTTGGGCTTCTTAACATCTCGGGCTTATTAACCCCAGGCGGCTCTGTCTGCCGGGTTATAACTGTCTGCCAGGTTGTAACCATCTGTTGGGTTATAACTATCTGTCGGTTACAACTGTCCGCCGGGTTAAAGACTATCTGTCGGTTTACAACTGTCTGCCGCGTCAGAGAATATCTGCCGGCTTACAACTTTCCGCCGGGTTAAAGACTATCTGCCGGCTTACAACTATCTGTCGGGTCAGAGACTATCTGCCGGCTTACAACTGTCTGTCGGCTTACCAATGGGTCACCAGGCTCGAACGGGTCATCAGTGAGTCGTCAGTCCTCGGGTGGTTTACCAATGAAATACCAAGTCACGGCCGGGTCATAACTCTGGCCGGGTCATACCGTGGGGTATATCCCCGATACTATGTCCACACACCAGATCTTACCCCGCCACGTCCCAAAGTAATGCACGTGTCGCCCATACATAGGTCCTTAAGTCACTTTCACCCAAGTGGTGAAACATGGTGAAGAAATCTTCCCCAGATATAGAGGCTTTGGTACTTGCATAAATAAACCGTACCGAGTGACAGAAGAGATAGTCGCTTGCTACAACAAACAATTGGTTGGGATATGTTCATGCATGCGACTCGGTAGAAGCAACTGTACATATCACTGGCTCCTGTGTTGAGAATGTTACTGCCGAATTTGCATCTTAACTACCAATTAGGTTTTTTTTAAGATCAGGGTGGGGGAAACCCCCCTCCCCAGTTCCATTACTCAGAATGAAACCAGATAGGTCCGAACACGTCATGTACAGCATGTACCATAAGGCAAACTAGAAACTATGAAGAAAGGAAAACAAATTATTCGAAAGAGAGTTGCTCGCAGGCAACCGAAGGTGAACTAGAGACGAATTACATCATGATCTGCAGCTTCGGTTTCACTGAGCCCGTTGGCGTCATCTTCTTGACCCTTTTCATCGGCGCCGCCCCGGGTGATGGGGACCACACCCCCATCTCCAGAACTGAGACCGGGCTGATGATGTTGTGCTTCCCTGGCTTCTTCTCGCTGGTAGGGGACGCCGGTCCTTCATCATCTGACAGACTGAGACCCCCCAAGCAAGCTTGCGTGTCCAGAGAGGTTATCCACCTTTTATCCTCAGCGGCTGTTTGAGGTAATGCAGCAGGTGAGTCAAAAAGGCTTCCAGCTCTCTTTGTTGCTGGGTCGGCAGAAGTATCATCCATGATCTTAGCGCCTTCAGGATCCTCCACCCTATCTGTTTGATATCAACCCAAGGAAGATAGTCAAAAATCATGCTGTTTCTAAATTTCCAGATGCACCAGAGGACCGCAGCATTAACCATGTTCAAAACTAGATGTTTCTTGTTAGAAACCCATAGTTTTGCTACAGATTCATAGCATAGGGTGTCTGGTTTCTTAAAGAAACTGTGCACGATGTTCCAGATAGCAGTGGGCACCACACAGTCAAAGAATATATGAGTGATGCTTTCATCACAGGAGCAGAAAAGGCATTCTTTACCTCTATCTATATGTCTTTTAAGCAGATTATCCTTATTCATAAGCTTATTATATCCCAGGAGCCACAGAAACATGTGAATCCTGGGGGGAACAGATAATTTCCAAACAGCGGGAATGAAAACTGGTTGCACCCCGCGGAAGTTAATGATTGAATAAAGAGAGCTAGTCGAGTAAACACCACTGTTCTCTAATTGCCAGATCAGTGCGTCTGTATCATCAGAGAAAGTAATACTTTTAGCTATTTCTAGTAGCTCATACCACTTCTCCATCATAGGTGGGGAAAAGACCTCCTAAAGGAAACTTTGAGGGAGTCCCCATCCCAGGTAGATTGGATAGTAACATTTTTCTCCTCACAAATGAGGTAAAGATCCCAGAATTGCACAGCAAGGGGAGCTGTGCCTATCCAAGTATCTTCCCAGAACCTAATCTTAGAACCATCCCCCACTACCCATATATATCCAAATTTGATGCTCTTGATCACAGAAACCACCCCTTTCCAAAATATGGACGGATTGGTGGAGGAGCTCAAGAAGATATTTGGAGAACTGGTGTTATACTTGCTATCTATTACCTTTTTCCACAGCTTCCCTTCCCCCTGAATGTACCTTTTGAGCCAAGAGCCAAGGAGGCACATATTGACTTCTTTCAGGTTTGGAATGCCTAATCCCCCATATTCTTTCTTCATGCAGATCATCCCCCAGTTGGCTAAGTGGAGTTTTCTGTTTCCCTCAAAATCACTACAGAGGCAGTGGGCCATTTGAGTACTGATGAGATCCAGAGCCCACTTGGGGAATTTAAAGAAAGAAAGGAGATATATAGGTATACTAGCTAGGCAAGCTTGAATTAGGATCAGCCTTCCTCTATATGAGAGAAGCTTACCTCTCCAACCAGCAATCCTTTTAAGGATTTTATCAATCAATGGTTGAATATCTTCCCTCCTAAGTTTATCATGGTGGAGAGGCACCCCTAAGTATTTAATAGGAAAATTACCAATAGGGCAGCCAAAGATCTCAGCAAAGATACTAGTGTCATCTTGTGATAGCCCTATTGGTACTAATTCACTTTTACTATAGTTAATCTTCATCCCTGAAACCTTTTCAAAGCAATGGAGGACCAGTTTGAGGTTATTAGCCATTTCCTGGTTTGCTTCAGAGAAAAGGATTGTGTCATCTGCATATTGCAGGCAAATGACTCCTCCAGGGTAGATCCTACTCCCAAGCCCCCTAATCAAATTGGCAGTGGCAGCTCTATCTAGCATTTTGGTGAGTGAGTCTACTACCAGGTTGAAGAGAAGGGGAGACAGAGAGTCTCCCTGCCTCAGTCCTTTCCCAGTGGTGAAAAACTCTCCAATTACTTGATTGAGCTTCATAGCAACTGAACCCCCATGCGTGATTTTATCAATCCAGGAGAGCCAAAGCTCTCCAAACCCTCTAAGCTTAAGCATCTCTGCCAAAAAATCTAGGTTGACCATGTCAAAAGCTTTTTCATAATCTAGCTTTAGTACTAGGCCAGTATTTTTGGAGCTGTTAACAGAGTGCAAAATCTCATGTGCAGTAACCACACTCTCTAGGATGTACCTCCCTTTAATGAAGGTTGTTTGATTACTAGCTATGAGCCTGTCTAAAATGCATGAAAGTCTATTGGTGAGGACTTTAGTAAAAAATTAAAGCTACAATTAAGTAGACTGATTGGTCTGAACTTTTTCATATTGACTGCATCTTTCTCTTTTGGAATGAGAGTGATGATGGCGAAATTCAGCCTATAGATATCTAATTTTCCTAAAAAGAAATCATGTAACAGAGCCATGAGATCCTTTTTAATCAGATCCCAGAAATTCTTGTAAAACATGAAGGAGAGTCCATCAGGGTCGGGGGCCCATCAGAGTATGAGCCCATAACAGCTTTTTTGACCTCTTCCTCTGTGAACTCAGCTTGAAGTAAGGAATTTTCCTCCTTAGAGACTTTTTCTTCAGGTTTGAAAAAATCATCCCTGAGTTTGAAACCTTCCCTACTTTCTTTTCTAAAGAGATCTTTATAAAAGTTGGAGGCAATGTCCATCATCTCTTTCTCCTCGGAGACTATGCCATTAGGGCCTTCAAGCTGATGGACCATTTTTTTTTCTCCTCCTTTGGTTAGCTACAGCTTGGAAATAGGTTGTATTCCTATCACCTTCTGTAATGTCTCTGTCCCTGGATCTCTGCTTGGCTTTGGTTTCTTCCTTCACCCAGAGCTTAGAGATTACCAGGTTAAGGAATTTGAGCCTCTGCTGATCTACCTCAGAAAGTTTAGATGTCTCAGCTTTGATGTCTAATACATCAAATTCATCCATGAGACCTTTTTTAGCTTTTCTGAGCTCAGCTTCAACATTCTTGCTCCATCCCCTAGAGACTTTCCTAAACCTCCTAACCTTGATCTGCCAAATTTCTATGGCAGAAGAACCTTTAGTAGGTTCGTTCCATGTTTTTCCTACAAGATGTTTGAAATCTTCCCTCATCAACCACCATTTTTCAAATCTGAAAATATTGGTCCTAGGTGTCACCCCTACTCCGGAGTCCCATATGATCGGAGTGTGATCACTTCCAATCCTAGTGAGGGCTTTGGAGGATGAAAGAGGAAAGATATTGTCTAATTCAGTGTTACAGAGCAGCCTATCAATGGTAGACATGATGAGGTCTGTCTGATTGTTGGCCCATGTAAACTTCCTACTAGACATTTTAATTTCCATTAAACTCCAAATATCTATCCAGGCATTAAATTTATCACACCATTTAGGATCTACTCTACCATTACTTTTATCAGACTGGTATCTAACTAGATTGAAGTCTCCCCCTAGAAGAGTAGGAGGGTGATCTTCAATGAAGAGTGAATGAAGCTCAGAAATGAAGTCATCCTTGCCCTCTTCATATGGAGAACCATAGACAGTAATGATCCTAATCTTATATTGCTTAGGTTTGTAAACTAGGAAGGCTGAAACAGAGAAATCTCTAACCTCCCAGTTAATTAATTCAAAAATATTATTATCAAAACCTACTAAAATCCCTCCAACAGTACCTTTAGCAGGGAGGGATCCCCAACTAAAATCTCTATTACTTACTATAGATTTCAGAAAGGAATCAGAAATCACCTCTTTTTTGGTTTCTTGGAAACCAATCAGAGAAGGTGAGAGCTTGCTAACAGTATCAATGATGAGAGGTTTTCTACCAGGGGCATCTATACCTCTAACATTCCAGAAGAGACAATTCATTTAATCCTACATTTTCTGGAGTGCTTGCCCCTTCTATGGTTGCAGACTTTAGTTCGCACCTCCTCATCAATGATCATGTCATCTTTGCTTTTAGGTTTTTCCAGGTTTTGGACCTCCTTGAGCTTCTGAGCCCTTTCCAAGATGGTTCTCCCCCCTGTATCCACCCTCTCGTTGTGTCTGGTAACAGGAACTGGCCCCCATTTCTTCTTCTCTTTATGTGTCTGTGCTGTGTGTGGAACAGTCTCTTGGTTTTGGTCTTGGAGTCCCTGATCTGGGAGATCTTGAAGAGTGTCTTCACCCTCAGCCACTTCACAGTCAGATATATCATAGTTGTAGTGCCCAGTATCATCAACCAGGTCCATGTCTCTAAGCAGGTTGAAGCATTGCTCTTCATCTGGCAGATCCTTGGTGATGAGATCAAGAAGCTCCCTCCTAGCTTCATGTAGAGGAGGTGGCACACTGTCCATCAGCCTAGTTGGTGAAGCAAGCATTTCAACCTCCATTCCTGCCCCTGGTAGCCCACATTGATTTCCAACTTGGTTTCCAGTCCCCCTCCCAAGTGAGGTTAGTGAGGAGATACTTGTCTTGGATCCTTTGTCAGAGCCATTATCAGAGTTTTTTGAGCTTTGGCTCTTGTCAGTGCCAGGAGCATCTATGGTAATGTCACTGGTAGGAGCTTGGTTGTTCATCACAGAGCCATTTTGATCAGTGTTTGGTTCTACTTCTATCCCTATCATGTAGAATTCTCCATCTAGGAAGAAGAGCCTTTCTAGAGGGATCCTACTACTGTCTTTACACACCACTTTGATCCTGATTGATTCATAGAAGGTTTTAAACATGTGCTCCCAGTCTACATCAATCAAGAGCCCAAAAACTAAGGCAATCTGGTCAAGGACTGCCCATTCACACCACTTGGGATTCATTCTTAGGAGCCTGACCCACACTTGTTGACCTTCAGCTTGAGCCTCTACTTTTCCATTCCATTCCTCCACATTAACTGTGACCCCTTCTTTTGAGAGCCCAAAGCAGGGGTATCATGCTACCTGAGTAACAGGAATCTCAGGAGGAAACTTAACTAGGAAGGACCATTCATCTAATGACCTGATCTGCCACGGCCAGCTAGTTTTGTAGATGATGGTGAATTCTGCAGCTAATTCCTCTTTAGTAATGCTGCCCTCCTCCACATAGACGATTCCAATGTTTTGCAGAGTCCCAATCCTCTGAGCATTGACATCAATCAGCTCCACATGGTAGAAGCCAAGTCCAGGGGCTGCGCTTCCAATGTATCTTGCTGTCGGGTGCGGTTGCTTCCTCACTGGGCACACATCAGCCGTATGGGAGATCATCTTGCAGATTTGGCAGGATTTGGGCTTAGCATAGTCCACGGCTGGGTGACCAGGATCTCCACAGTTGAGGCAGATATCAGCTAAGTAAGCTTTCAGATCTGCCGCAACGTCGAGCAGGGTTTTCGCAGACCTTTTCGCAGCATGCTTGCTCGGACCTCTCTGCTGTTGCTGCTTCTATTGGCCTGCAGGGTTTGGTTGCCCTTTGGGGAAATTCTGCTGCCCCTGACCGCCCATCTGCGCTTGCGATTGGGGTTGCTGAATCTGGATTCCTGGCCCTGGGGGTGGAATGCCTCCCAGACCTCCAAATCCAAACCCTTGTTGCTGCGCAGCCCACGGGGGTGGGGGTCCTTGCCATTGCCCTGGTGGTGGAGGGTAATTCCCTGGGAGCTGATTCGGGAAACCCCATGGTGGAGTTGGGTATCCGAACGGAAATTGGAATTGGGGGAAGGATTTTGATCAAGCCCCCAACCCGGGGGCCGTGGATTACTGCTCCCTCCCTGTCCACTCTTGTTCTTGGATTTCCCCCTCCCTCTCCCTTGCTCAGCCATGGCCTCTCCCTCAATTTTTTGGTCGGGGTTTTCTGCGGATGTGGTGGCTGGCGGCGGGGTGGGAACCCTAAAATCTGCCTCCCACAGCTGGCTGAAAAAGGTGATGTCCACCTCCTTGTTACTTTCTGCGATCGGCTTAGGGAAGGCGGAAAGAGGGAATGCGTTTCCCAGATAGCGTCTGGAATTCAAATTCCTCCCCCTTTTCCCCCCCTGAACCTCTCTTCCTTTATCGGCGATCCGAATCCAGTGAGGGGGACGGCAAGGCTGGAAGGATTGCTCGCTGTCGCCGCAGATCAGCGAGGGTGAATCGGCAGCTCTCAGGCCTGACCTGACCACCGGGGTGAAAACGAAACCTCCAGGATCCTGTAAATCAAGGCTAATCTGCGGCTCCCTCTGATCCGTCACTGCTCTTCCGCCTGTCGCGCCCTGAACACCCTCCATTTCCTCCTCTGCGCTCGGGAGGTCGAAGCAGCTTCCTCCATCGCCCAATCCAGAATGAGGTCTGCAGTAAGAGGTTGGCCTCTGGCGAATAGCCTGTCCCTCTCTCCTTGATCCATCTTCGACATCGCCCTCAGGGCTAGGTGAAGCCGAGCATCTCGAACGCGGCTCGCATGGATCACCGCATCTCTGGCTGCCCTCGTCGCCGCTCTTTGCAGCCTCTGTAATCTCCTCCAGCAGTCTCTCGATCTCTTGATCTGAGGCCACTGTTCCCCCATCTCCTTCATTCGCCATGGTTTGATCTCAGGAGCGGGCTAGGTGGAGAGATCTCAGCCCTCTCCGGTGAGATCCGGAGTGCAACCCCAAGCCCGGCCTCCGTCAGATCTGACGCCCGTCGCAGAGGAAGCGGCCCCGGCGGGGTAGCCCCCGAGGCGCGCCTCTGTGGCGGAGGTGTGGTGGCTAGCGACGGAGGGGAGGTGGTGGAGGAGCGCCGGAGCGGAAGGGAGGTGGAGGTGCGGTGGTGGGGTGGGAGAGGCAGGGGCGAGAGCGAGAGCGGAAACATGAGCGGGTTGGCTGTGTGCATCTTTATTCTTTTGGCTGTGCTTACCGGCCTTCAAGTGCCGGTCGGGAACAGATGGCTGCCTTGCTTACCTGAAGCGCGGCTCTCCGTGCGGCCATCCAATTAGGTTATTAGGGGAACTAGTAGAATGCCCGTGCGTTGCTACGGGCAAATGATTGAAAATAAATTAAGAAGGCACCTATACGTTAGATACTTGACAAAACTTCACTTCTCTTTTTGGCAATAAAAACAATATCCAACGATTAGGAACATGCTACCACCTATTCATTTTCTCCCTCCTTTCCCATAATGGTTACTCCTCCTCCATCATGCCCTACCCAAGCCTAATTTCCATCCTCCATCCCCGCAACCCTAGGAACATGCTACCACCTATTCATTTTCTCTCACCTTTCCCAAACAGTTACTCCTCCTTCATCGTGCCCTACCCAAGCCTAATTTCCTTCCTCCATCCCCGCAACCCGCGGCTATCACCTCCCCGCTCCCCTCGACCTCCCACCACCGCCATGTGGGTTGCCGCCTCGGCCATCCTCAATGAACAACTTTGATGTCACCCCTCCCCCACCCGCACGCCCATGCACCTTCACTGGTTATGTTTCAGACTCGCTCCTGCTTGTACATGGCTCGGCCTCGCTGTGGTTGGCTCTCCTCATGTCATCCCCGTCTTCGGCCTCGTGCAAAGCAAAAAGTCAGTGACACAGCAACAAAAATTCAGACACATTGAGAGTTAGCAAAACCGATAAAATCAAAGAAGTGGGCGATACTTGATTCATACACATACTTCACAACGCAAATTTATCATACATTAATCATATGTCAACAACTCATTCAAACAATCAATGAACAATTATTTGATATCACAATGATATAATTCCCGCTTCACCTGAAGGTCCAAAAGTACAGTCTTCTCTACCGCTTTCTTTACAAAATCAATTATATTCAATGTTCCTAGAAAAAATGGAAGTGATTACACAAACCTATCAGTTACTCATGTTTGCATGCCTTGTCCTCTTTACCGCGAGAGTACTCCACCAAACATCGAGCTTCACAATAACCCCAATTATCATCCTCATTGAGTTTATCATCTTCCTCGACAACAATTGTGTAGATCTTCAAGTGCCAGACTTTAAAAATGACAATGAACCTGAGCATTGATGGAAAGGTAACAATTTTACACGATCACACTCTAGCCTTGGGCCACAACTTCACTTTCTTCCCATGCCACCTTCCTTGGTGTCTCCCTCCTTTCTCCTAGCTTTGTCACCTCCCTCCATCCTTCCTGATCCTCCCTTCTTTCACCTCCCTGTGTTGCATGTCCACCACTCTTGCAGCTCTACTGGCACAATCAGCAAAAGACATGTCTTGAACTTGATTCCAACCAAAAAAAATCTGTTGGGTTGAATAAAAAATTAAACATTATTTTTACCCTATATTTGAACAGGAAGAAAAGGAAGTAGATTCAATTCACACATATGAGTGGGGGTTGCAACTGCACACAGTACCTACGCAAATGCCTAATGTGAACAACTATCATTGTTCAAACACACTTATTAGTTACTCTTTGTACCTTTGCATTTACTCCTCAATCACCCTGCAACAAGACATGACATCATCTTCATTCACCTCACGTTAATATTTAGGTCAGAAAACATGAAGAACTTGAGACTTGGGAGTTGATGGAATCCATTGTCTTGCTCTACAAACTTTATTATTTCACCATATTTTCTTCTACATGTGCTCTTTCAAGAAGGCACATGAAATAAGAGCCGCAACGGATGATATAATGCCAGCTCTCGAAATAGTTTACCAAAATAGGTGTAATGCCAGCTCACGAAATTGTTTACCAAAACAATTCAAGTTCACTATCGTAAATAAATACAGTGAATTTCTTCTCATTTTGAATCATCTACTTCACTTCATCAGCAACTTGCTTTGCAGCCCGATCTAAAGAAAAGAAGAACTGAGTTCTCCAGCACATGTGCAATCTCTGGGACCTAAAAGTTTCAAATAATAGATAACAAGGGCTTCTAAAAAAACCCAAATAAAAGGCACAGAAAATCATGAGAAATGGATTAGTAGCTAAAGGCCTCATCATCGCAAATTCATCATCCATATACGTACATCAAATTGTACAATACTTGATGGTTGTCAATGGGAAAATAGTTCATCATTTTTGGATAAGTATCGTGTCATTTGATTTGTACCTATTTCATAGGAGTTGATCATAAATGCCAAACTACCATCTGTTGTCATTTGTTGTGTTACTATTTCAGAGTTGATCATATAAACAGTTGTTGGACGCCTATTTTTTAAAGGATCCACTGTAGTCATACAACAGATTATTGTTAGCTTGTGATTCACCAGATCAAAACCACAAGGTCAAGCTAAGTAAGCTCCTTGAAGACCCAACATGAACAGGGGGTTCAGGATTGTGACACCTACTTTGTCCCTATGTAAGAAGTGAACCTATAAAATAGAGTTCACGAATTAACCTATGAAGATGAACAATCCTGAAATTTGATTATATGAACATTTATTTCTGAAACTCTATTGATGTCCATTGTGTTGCCTCCCTCTCTTCATATCTGACGCATGCTGATCAACTTCCAATCGGCATACATTACTTGCACGTATCAACCAAAAGAGCAACGCACTACAGAGAACATGATGTATCAGGATTTTGTAAAACAACAGCCATTAATGTGTAGCAACAATAGATCTCCCTAGAACTACCCTAACCTTGCGTATGCATGCATCCTGTTGATCTGTAATCACCTAGCTAAAATAAAAATCTAATCATTAGGGTCCAATCTAAAACCCAACAGGGAACATAGCAATTGCAAACAAAAGTCATTAGGACTTTAGGAGTCCATAGCTGTGAAATACAGGTTAGCGCAGCTACGTAGAGGAGTCGGGGCCTCTGCGTCGGCTCCCAGCTATAGCAGTATATGCGACTTACCTTGCCTGGCTATGTATGTTTGTACTTTCAGTTGCGCGTGACGAAGATCCTCGTGCCAAGTGCATGGCCATATGGCCCATATCTTCTTTTGACTTGACCTCAGCCTCCATCACGCCAGCAAGTGTAATGCTTCCATTTGCAGTTTTGTCGAATCTGAATAGGCACTATAACTATTCGTTGTTACCTTGCTACTATCTATGTTCTAAGCTGAGATCTGGACATTAGGGATCCCATAACTAAACAAGCCATAATATGTTGTTTGAATTATTGGAAGCGAAGTGGTAAAAGAAATGATGTGAAAAAGTTAACGGTGCAAACTCATATGATTAAGCCATTCCTAAAAAGAAAGTTGACAGATGTCATGATTATTTTCTCGAGAATACAGACACCTTTGGTTTCGTTTCTATGAAAGGGAGCCAGGGTAGCTCCCCTTTGATTGAAAAAAAAAAGAATACAGAGACCTGATTTCATGGACCACCCTCGGATGGCAACAAACCAGATAAATAGGCGAATGAATGAATCAACTTCCAGAACATATCATGTCGACCCAAATCTATCATGTTCCTGCCCATCTGGCAGTTGAATTTGTAATCCTGGGAGCGCATGTTGCCAAGACCACCAGAGGAAACCAAAGAAAATCATACCTGCGGCTCGCCCGGCATGACAGTGACGCAATCCGTGCAGCCGAGGAGGAGCTTCGGCGTGACCCTGTCGCTCAACGGCTGCGATGCCATATCCGAGCTCTCCATCGGATCCCTAAACAAGAATTCGCAGAACCTATAAAGAAAAGGTGCAAGACCCAAAGTATAAGCCAAGGAAACAAGAAATCTGGGCATTCCAAGCCGGAAATATGAGAAATCCGGACATTTGGGTGAAGTTTTGAATTCGCCTCACCTCAGCTCCAGCGCCGGTGAGCACCCACACCGCATGATTGGTAAGGCAAAAAAATTTGTTGCAAAATTTGACATAAATAAGAAAATGTCTACTCTTTCATTCACAACTTGCACTTTATTTGAAAATCAACATGGTATAAGAAAAAACATGGTAAAGACAAAAACATATAGTAAACTTCATCCGATGGTCTATCACTATCTTTCGACATCAGGTTTCTCATAATTTGTTGAATCCTTAGCACAACCTATACGAAACTGATGGAGGCCTCATCAAATTGATCATGATTAGTCCAAGATGAACGCAATCAAACCGCGATGGTAGCTCCTTCCTTTTTCGGTAAACTAATGATTTATGGAACATCAGAATAGTTGATAAATTTTTAGACACTCCCAATCACGAGTCCTTAATTCTGTGTCATCGTGATGCTACCTCCAGCGAATAATGTAGTACAAATTGATTCTTTAAGATATTATCAAACCCATGACATGCACTTGATACAGGACGGCACTCACTCGTTCTTAATAAAGTCCATGCCCCCTCTAATCGAGCCCGCACAGAGCAACCTTGACATGCTGGACTGGAGGTCTCTATACATGCGACGATATGCTTAGTTAACCGATGCCTCCCTCTAATACGGGCACCAATTTAATAGAAACTTTTAGCTACAAAATTCTAAAATGCAATGGTGTAATGAGAGAAAACTTAAAAGCCTAACCTTGGATCAGCTAAATACTACACAAGTCAGTAAATTGCTTCCAGTACACAATCAGTAAATTAATACGTGCAACCAAAAAGATCTGATGTAATGGGATAAAACTATATAAATAACTTGGGATCAGCTAAATAGTCAAAATGTAGGATCCCAGAAATCCTAACAATACTATGAATTGGCAGTGGACTAACAGGAATGTAAGTGCAAACCTTTCTTTCTCTTTAAATTCTTGAGGATGGTAAAATTTTGTTACAAGCGTTCAAGATTCAGTTCTAACATTTTGGGGTTGCTAATGCATTGCAAGTAATCAATGTTTAACTACAATGTTATCCAAAGTTCATGTGAGTTGAGTGATATCTCATTTAGTTTTATGTCATACAAATAACGTGCAATTTTGAAATTATGTTTGTTGGAGCCCACATGTTGCAATCCCAATCTAATACAATTACGACAGAACCAATAGTGAAATGATGCAAAAGGATTTACCTGAGTACAGGGACTACCGTAGGTAAAGAAAAACCATTCTCTGACAAAACACAAAACTGATGGGAAATAAAAATCAAATCAAGCAGAACTGGGGACAATACTATATGTTGTTTAAAAAGTCATCAATATGTAGTTTCAGTAATACACTATTGATTAGTAGACAGAATATCACATTCAATCTTTCCACGTGCAGTTGCTAGCAACCTCTGTCGTTTAGCGAGGATGTGGTAGTTGTGGTGTTAGTAAACAAATTCAAAATGATAGTACAACCTGGTCTCATGGCATTCCAGCCGGCCTATTTAGATGAAGCAAGAGCAACCATGTCCTATAAAAGAAAGATATATCAGCTTCACAAATATACTACTGAAAATATACCAATTAAACATACACATCTCTCTATGGTTCTACCTTCTATATATTATTTATATATTTCTAGTTTTTTATATCAATTCTTTCACACAGAGTTACTACAAGGAGGCTTCATTCTACTGCTAGTAGATGTCTCTCTCTAAGCTATTTATATAGCCCTTTCAAAATGAATTGCTTAAAATGCCTATGGATGGACTTGAAGGTGGATGCATATCTGAAAAAACATCATTTTTCAGAGGCCATACTGATAACGTATTCAATAGTTTTCTGAGTTATATTGAAAATGTGGCCGCCAACAAACAAAATTTCAAAATTGCACGTTATTTGTAAGCCATAAAACTAAATGAGATAGCACTCAAGTCACATGAAATTTGGATAACATTGCAGTTAAGCAATGATTACTTGCAATGGATTAGCAACCCCAAAATGTTAGAACTGAATCTTGAACACCTGTAACAAAATGTTACCATCCTCAAGAATTTAAAGAGAGAAAGGTTTGCGCTTACTTTCCTCTGCTTATGTGTTGTGTTGTTCTGTTTGTCCACTGCAAATGGAATATATTAGGTGCTTCAACATATTTCCTGGTAATATGGAAGAAAGAAATTTATTACAAATACCATCGATATGTCATTCAACTGCTGGAAAAATAGTATTATGTAATACAAAAGTATTAGAAGTGATGGAAGATGGATTCAGAAACACCAATGACATGCACTCGTATTTTTAAGTCTTCATACTATAGAGTTAACTACCTGCAAGTTATATGCGCATAAATAATCACAACACTTGGATAGCACCTACACATGGGATTAGATATTTAATTCACATAATCAGTTCTTCTGCTTCCATAAATTCAGAATTGCATAAAAAAGTATGTGTCTATGGAGTATAGATAAGGATTTGAATTGTTGACGCAGGGCCAACTGAGCCGTCCACTTGCCAAGTGCTTTTCTAGCATGGACGATGTGCACATGGTGCAAAGCTGGCTGAAGGAGTTGATAGATCAGATCCCGGCAAGACTCTCACATACTTAACTTTGGTTGCCCTTGCCTTGATTGATTCACACACTGGCAAGGTTGCACACACAGAGGAAGACTCGATGGATTCTTGCCGGCTAGAAACAAACACAAGCAAGCACGCAGGTGGGAAAACAATATGTATATAGTGATTTTACCTCATAAATAGTTTGGTGGCTCCACTCCATAAGTATGAAATTCGTGATGTTGGCAGCCTGAAACTAAAAGAGAAATAATGATCTCCTTCATAAATATCAACAAAAGGAGAATGGGTTATTTGGGCGACCAATCAAAATCCTTGAAAGTTCAATACATCAGTTAGCAGCAAGTGTGTACCTGCAAAGCAATTCTTTCTCTGAGTCGCATGTAAATAGATTCGTAACATGGTGTATGTGTGGCAGATAGCACTATCAGATTCGTAATAAGACGCTGAACTATCCGAAAAATAAAAAGTCCCTGCAATGGCAGCTAGCACACACGCATCTTCCCATCCCATCCGCAGCATCATCTCTACCTGCACCCTCAAATCACTGAATGAGTTCCCAACTTGCATCCACATCCAAAAGCGAGTGCAGCAACCACTCTGCCATGTAAACACAGGAAACAAACATCATAGATTGACCGAGTAGCATCAAGATCAGATCAGGACAAGGAGAGCCCGTGTCAGGACCCTGACAGTCAGCCCATACTACGTGCCTGTATAAGCAGTGGCGGATCCAGAAATTCAATATTGAGTGCTCTTTTTTTTGCACCCTAATAGTCAAGCCAATTGGTTCACAGCAATACGAATTTCACAATAGCAACAATATCTGAAAAGATTAAGAAAATTACAAAATAGAAGGAGAAAACTACAATATGTCATGGCTTAAGGACGAGATATGACAACATCATCGTTCACTTGAAAAAAGAATTCCGTCCCAATTAATGTAATCAAGTTATGCATCAAATCTTCCTCCGTGAAATCCATAGAAAAAAGGTGTGCAAGCTTAACCAGGTGTCATCTACAACTTACAATTCAAAGATAATTCAAGACATGCTCTACTGCCTACAATTCAAAGATAATTAATTTTTTTTCCTGCTAATGAAATCAAGCAGATCCTCACTCAGTGTCATCTACACATTTTTCTCTCTGAATCTGAATAGCAGCTACACATTCAGTTGGGATTTCACAATGAATCTGAATAGCAGCTAGACATTCAGTTCACGGTATCATCGTTCACTCTGTCGTGTGCGTTCAACACAAAAGTGGCTGGTTTGCTGGTTTGTTGCCGGCTATTGGGCTGCTCTGAACTGAGCCTATAAGCTAGTATTTCTGTCATATAAAAAGTACATACCTATATACGAATTTTTGGCAAAAGAATTTGGATGTGCATCTGTACACCCATGTCCCATGGTGGATCCGCCCCTGCCTGTAAGGAAGCGAGTACTCGTCGGGGAGGAGAGGGGTACCTTCTGGAGAAGATTCACCTTGAGGAGATGGGGGATCAATGGAGAAGAGAGGCGTCGGGATGCACAGCCATCCCTGGTCGTGGCCGGCGAGGTCGTAGGGACAGGGCCGCACGGGCCTTTGTAGAGGAGGGGGGGAGGGGGTAGAGGATTGGCGGATGGGGAAGGGAAGTACCAGGGGTGTGGTGCCGCCTCGTTGGTCTCAATCGCCGCCGGTTGCCGGTATCCGAGGGGCCGCCGCCGGCGGTGTCCTGGTGTTCCTGATCCGCGACGGCCGCGTCCCGGTGATCCGCGACATATCCGAGGCGCGACGGTGGCGGTGGCTTCCTGGTGATCCGCGACGGCAGCGACGGTCGCTGGCGTCTCCCTGGTTCGGCGGTGGCGGCTGCGTCCCGGGAGAGGAGGAGCAGCGGCTGCAGCGATCTCGTGCGTCTGCAATCACAGATCGTACGTCGAGGGGATCGAGAGGAGCAGGAGGCATTGCTCGTACGTGCGTGCGGTTTGTTTGGCTTTTTTTTTTGCTGGTTTAATTTCGTAGGTTAACCTTTGTAGATTTTTTTAGGACGATTTTCTGTCGATGAACCGTAGTGTTTCACAACGGGCATCGTGGTAGTATGCCGATTTTTTTTGTCGGTCTCGAGGGTGGAAGGGGGGAATCCAGGGGGAGTGGGAGGTGGGATCGAGGACGAAAATTAACCGTCTCTGATGGGACGAAAATTGACCAGCGAAGACTATCAACTGCTTCATTAGGAGTAGAGATGGATGAATGATTACAGGACATGTTGATCAGCTCCCGCCTTCCCAGGGCAACATCAACCACACCATGAGTGGCACCATTATTTTATGTCAAAAAAGGAAAAGAAAGAGCCACACCAATAATATCGGGCCCTCATCTGACGCGGAAGCTTCTCGGGTGGGCTGTTCTTTCGCAGGCCGACTGATTATCCGACGCGGAGAACAGGCCGAGAACGAAGTGTGTGACTTCGTCGTCCGTTTGGGTTGTTCGCTGTGGCCGGGTCCGTCACGACGACAATATGGCCATGGAGCAGCGTCTGGCAATGGCGAGCTTGTTCTGTAGGTGGGCGCGGGTGACGGTGGCCGTCGACGACATCTTCGCGCTGATCTTGTGCAGAAACGGCTCGATCGATGAGCGTCGCTACGTAGTAGGTGCCGACATGCGAGCCGCCTGAATTATTGCGTGGCTGCTACGTATGCTAGTACGTGAAAGCGACATGTACACGAGACAAGATACTCGTCCAGACGTTCACCAGCCGGCGTTGCCCGTGATACAGTAGACACGTGCAGTAGATTTTAGATATTTTTGACCGACGCGAAAACGAAAAACCAAATATCGCCGTCGCCGGGGAATAATAACCGCGAATCTTTTTTAGCAATAACAGAGATAGAAAAAAAACTCGCCGTTGCCGGGGATCGAACCCGGGTCACCCGCGTGACAGGCGGGAATACTTACCACTATACTACAACGACTTGGATGCAAAACGAGTTTGACAGCCCTTTCATATCCTAGTTCAAAAACAGGAGTACTATTGGTTAGCACGTCGTGCTACAGATCTCTCTATCCTGTCAGCTCAGTTGAGTGGTCGGCAGCCAGTGGGTCACATCACATCCAAGCTAGGTGGCGGGCGACCCAGCCGGGCCTCTGGGTCGATCCGGGTGGAGCCTACGGGACGACAGGAAACGCCGGCGAGACATAAATCGGACACCCGATCGACCGATCCACAACATGTTGCATCATGGAGTATACCCTGTACGACTGCAGCTACGTCCGGGCCACTCCGCTTGCAATACGCCCACGCGAACCACGCTAGGCCATGTGTAGCTGCCAGATTGATCGGTCGAGCGAGCGATTAATTCCACCACGGTACCACGTCGCGTCACAGCTGCTAGCCCGCCACCGGGGCGATGGACTGAGAGCGGTGGTTGCATATACAAATCCGTTCAACGATGCGTGCTGCGTGGGACGTGGAGACCTGGCGTGTGGCCAACTAGCAGCCATGGCCAGCAACATGCCAATCAGTCCATCGGCGCATTAGCCAGGCCACGGAGTTGGTTAACGCTACTAGTATCTATCTTATAAGCTACCGCTCCGGCGCAACGAACCATCCATCAATCGCGGCGAATCAAAGCGAATTATTGGCTGTTGGTTGGGAACCACCGGAGGATTAGTTAGCAGCTAGCTGCTCCCGTTGATCGTGCCAAGGAGAAGCAGAGGAGGAGGAGGAGACCGACGATGTTCATATTGGAGCTGGGCATCTGGCTGTTGCCCTTCACGCTGCTGCTGGCGCCGGCGCGGCGGCTGGTGCACCTCGTGCGCGAGCTGCAGCGGATCCTCCTCGTCGTCGCCTGCGGCCGCCGCACGCCGGCCGCCTTCGGCGAGGTCTGGAGCCGCCTCGACCGCCTCGACTCCGCCACCGTCATCGCCTGATCGGTCGGCCACACCCCGCCCACCATGCGTCGCTCTGGCTCGGCTCCATCCTGTAATTAACCTCCTGCTGTTCTTCCTCTTGTATATTCTGCGCGTCCTAGTTTTATTTTTGGCGCGTCCTAGTTGTGCGTAACTGTTCTTCAAGAAAGGATCAAAGGACCGGTGCTACCTCTGTTCTTTTGAGCTTTTGAGCGAACCCGCTCTCCGTTTTCCCTTTTGATTTTGAGTTCCTCTTTTGCTTTCCTCTGAGTATGCATCATGCATGCCTCTGCAATTGCGTTGAGGAGATGATCCATGAGCAGGGATCGCATCTGAGAGATGATCTTGTTTTCAGATGTTTGTTTATAGAGAAAAGAAAAGAAAGAAAGAAAGAAAGAAAATCCATTACTTTTCGGATTATTATGATGAATCATGCGAGATTCGGGGTCACGATTGTCGCGTGCATGATGACATGACGTGAATCGCTCTTGATGTGCTAGCCCGCCCGTTTGCTGTCCTTGTCGTACACCCAATCAAAGCACGGTACTAAATTTCTTATGCTATTCGCCGGATAGCTATGTATTACTTACCTCTTGTTTCATGATAAGATCAAACACGAACAAGAGCATGTACGGATAAAACCATAGAAAGTATAACTTATATATCATTCTAAAAAAGTACTACTATATAGTACTCCCTCTGTCCCAAAATACTTGTTGGAGGAATGGATGTATCTAAACGTATTTTAGTTTTAGATACATTCGGTTTTATGCATTTCTCCGACAAATATTTTGGGACGGAGGGAGTACTCCCTCCTGTTGAGTATATGTATTTACCACGTGTATTCTTGTACTCCAAGTCTTCCTCCTTGTGTATAGTTGAGAATATAACTGCCCTATGTACTATATATACATGTGCATACCACGCCGCCGCCGCCTCCCTGGCCGCCGCGCCCCTCCGCCGCACGCCCCTCCCCTCCCTCCTAACCCCGAGCCGCCGCTCACCCTCTACCCACAGCCGCCGCACGCCCCTCCCCTCCCTCCTAACCCCGAGCCGCCGCTCACCCTCTACCCACAGCCGCCGCCCACCCTAACCCTAAACCCTACCCGAGCCCGAGCGGCCCCTCTCTCCGCGCCGCCTCCTCCCGATCCACCCCCCTCGCGCCGCTGCCCTTCCCCTGTGCCACCCCTCCTCTCTTCCCGCACCGCCGAACCACCTCGCAGCCATGTCGGCCAGGTCATCCTCGTCCAGTCCGAGCAACCCGTTCGACTCCTCCTACGGAACCGAGCCCGAAGAGCCCCTTGCCGCCGACATCCACAACATCCACCTCACCGATCACGTTCCCATCATCCTCTCCCACACCTCCGCCAACTACTATGCCTGGAAAACCTATTTCAACCTTCTCTTCCGTGAGTACAATCTTCGTGATCATGTGGACGGCCTCTCCAACTTCTTCACCGGCAACCACGACGCCAACTGGCTGGCCATCGACGCCACCCTCATCCGGTGGTTCTTCCTCACCGTCTCTCCGGACATCTTCCACACTGTCGTTCGCCACGGGGACGATGCCTACACGGTGTGGAGCAAGATCAACGGCCTCTTCACCGACAACAAGCTTCAACGGATTGTTTTCTTGTAGCAGGAATTTTTTGGGTGTCACCAAAACGACTCCACCATCGACGCCTACTGTCTCCGGCTCAAGACCCTCTCCGACGAGCTCAACGACGTCGGGTTCAGGGTGGGAGATGAGCTTCTCCTCTCGACACTCACCGCTGGCCTCAAGGAGGACTTCGGCAACGCCGCGTCCAACCTCACCCTCATGGCCAACCCTACCTACGAGCGGGCGGTGGCCTATCTTCGTCTTGAGGAGCGGCGGATGAAGCAACTTCGCACCCGCGCCGCCCACACCGCCCTCGCCGCCGGCTTCTCCCACGGCGCTCCTACACCACCATCGGTGCCTCGTCCTCCGGCCGTCCCGCCGCACCCGCTGCCCCCGCCGGTGCCTCAGCCGCCCCAACCGCCGCGCAACGGCGGGAACGGCGGCAACCATCGCCGTGGCCGCGGTGGTCACCGCCAAGGTGGAGCCGCGTCTACGCCGCCTCGGTCCCCTTCTCCGCATGTTGGGCCGCATGCTGGGCCGGCCTCACCAGGCGCTGCCCCGACGCCGCCTCGGTCACCCGACGCTGCGGCCCCGTCTCCGTCTCGGTCCGCCTCCCCCGCGGCTGCCGTGGACGCTGCGGCGGCCTCGCCGCCGTCTTCTGCTGCACCGGCCATGTCGGATGGGTCAGTCCCTTCTGGAGGTGCACCTGCCGCTTCGCCCCCACCCGCGGCTGTTCCCACGGCCGGCCCCGTCACGCGCTCGCGTACAGGCGTTTTCCGCCCGAGCTCGCGTTACTCTGCGGATGACTACGTCTGCACCGCCTCGACGTCTGCGCCTTCTCCGCTGCCGTCCTCGGTTCGGGCCGCTCTCCGCGATCCCCTCTGGATGGCCGCGATGCAGGAGGAGTTCGACACTTTGCAGCGGAACCGGACTTGGCAGCTTGTTCCCCGTCCCCGGCACGCCAACGTGATCACCGGGAAGTGGGTCTTCAAACACAAGCTTCGTCCCGATGGCACACTTGACCGCTATAAGGCGCGTTGGGTTGTTCCTGGCTTCCGGCAATGCGCCGGCGTGGACTTCACCGACACCTTCGCTCCGGTTGTTAAGCCCGGGGCGATCCGCACTGTTTTACAGCTGGCGGTCTCTCGTGCCTGGCCGGTTCATCAGATGGACGTCTCCAACGCCTTCCTCCATGGTCATCTTGAGGAGCAGGTCTTCTGTCAGCAGCCCACGGGGTTTGTTGATCCGGCGTGTCCCGATCCGGCGGAGGGGCGTGCGATGCACCCAATCAATACATTGAGAGTTGCATCCTATTCCTCTACACCTAGGAAGTAGTATATATCATCATCGTTTCACACTGAAGAAGAAAAAAACATAAATCATCATATATATGCCGGCTGGAATTTAGAATGTAAAGGTTATCCACACTGAAAGGACTGGATACTGGATAAGTAAAAAAAAAGGCTTGGATAAGATGCACGCTTTTGCTAACCCGCGTGCGGACAAGATGTACACTTGTCCAAAATTTGTCTTTTTGTACATGAGAACAACATGTACATGTGACGTCTCCAAAATTTTGTCTAGTTGTACATGAGTAAAAAATGTATACGTGACTTTTTCAAAATTTGGATTTATTTACAAGAATACAACTAACGTGTTTGGTTGCCCACAGCGACCTGCATTGCATTTGTGTCTCAGTTATGTTTGGTTGAGAAAAAAACAGGCTAAAAACCAACATCTGCATGTTGTTTGATTGCCTGCATACCCTCTAACCTGACTGTGGCGAAACGGAAGGCGGACTGTTTGGTTGCCCGCCTATTTAGGCGAAAACACAGGTCAGACTGTCTGGTTACATGCAACACATGTTGTCTGGTAACCTCTTTGTGGAGGTGGTGAGGTTACCAGCACACTAGCAGGCAGAAACAAACCATAGACACATAAAACAGATAGCATATATAAGAACAAGTTAAACATAGTATGACACTTAAACCAGTAGTCTTAAACCAAACCAGTATGGCATACTCTTAAACCAAACCAACACGCGCAATCAGGCAATAGAGAGCTCTCTAGATGTTCACGGCGAAGGAATCGCCGTGCTTCTAGCACTTGGTCACCACTTCAATGTCGTCACGATGACCTTCAGGGTGTCAGGAGTCAGCAACTTGAAGGTGGCCATGTAGCCGATCTTAATCTGGTGGACATCGGCGAAGGGGGCCCAAGCCCTAAAAGAGGGTGACCCTGTCGTTCATCAGCGGACCGTCACCCTCCATATGCAGCCGGTGTTTGTCTTCATCTTGAACTCCTAAGGCACGTCCGAGAAGTGCTTCGTGAAGTCTAGAGGCATAGGCAGGCAGTCCAGCTTCGGGTCAAGGATCACCTTGCAGAAGTGAGTTGGCCTGCCTCCTCATGGTAGTGGCCATAGTTCCTCCTCTTGCCACTGGGGGCTCCTCCAGCACCACATCGTCGTCTAACGGCTGCACCACCACCTTACCCTTCTGTAAGGCAGGCACCACCTCCTTTGTGACGGGGCGCCAGCACCTTCTTGCCCTTCGTGTTCTCCATGTCGATCTGCATTATGAGCAGCACAAAGTTCAAAGGTTGATCAGCATTCAACCCTACTGTCCAAAGTCCCTATATTTACCCACCCAAAGGCTCTAATACTTACCCACAACCGCACTCAATTAACCCTACCTGTCTCTGACTATCACCCCTCTTCAACATCTCCATTGCCATGAACCCCATGCCCAACCCCTTCCCTTGGGGCATTGGTTGTAGGGCTTTCTTCCTTGGGTGCTCGTTCGGTGATCGCACCAAGTTCAAGAACACCATGGAAGTGTGCTCTAACTTCACCAGCATCGACAACATGCATAAGGAGGTAGACAGTATGGTAAAGATGGCGGCAGCGGAGGAATTGAAGACATTAATTCCTGACCCAGTGAAAGTCGTTATGTCAGTCGGCATACTGAGCCGAGCCATGGATCAGGCCGAGTCTGGCGACGCTGGTCAAGGAGCAACATGGGCCAAGTACATGGGCTATAGGGCTCGTCAAGGCCAGCCGGCCACCGCGGTGTCATTGGCCGTCATCGTTCTGGAGTCGATGAAAAAGAAGAAGAAGGGTGGAGGTAGTTGTCAAGGCGTCAGAGCCAGGCCACCGTACTATGCCAATCGTTCTCGACAACAGTGAGAATGATGAGACGATGCATGCTACGGTCGAGCTGTAGGATAACTACAATGCCCAAGCCCCCGCCACTCCAAGCGCCTCCAGGGTCCCCACGGCTAGGATTTAGCACTACCGTGTAAGATTTACTACGATCCCCCCTTCCTCTTATACTCAATCCCAATCAAAACCCTAAAATCCATCGCTATTTTCTACT